>NW_017306789.1:222965-228823 GCF_000935625.1 Nanorana parkeri
GGGATACACAATTGTGTATTCAGGGAGAGTGGTTATTCCTAACTGCATGTAATCCTTTCACATACAATTGCACGCGGTGTGCAGGCGTTTACATGCAGCAGCTGTCACCCTATCATTAACTTGAATGGGTGACAGTTGCCGCATGTAACATGTGCATACATTAACACTGGTACCGTATATAGTAGCGGCTCCCACGGGACTAAAAAATTTGTCCAGTGGCCCCCGAGTAAATTGAGTTTGAGAAAGTATTTCACAAAATTGTGGTGAACCATATAGCCACAGCGTCCTCCAATCCAAATCTCCGGCTGCACCAATCTACATTTTCCGAGATACTACTAGGATGCGTCAAAGCTTGCCAACCCAATCTTGCCTCATGAATAATCACAGTGATGGGCCTGATAGAAATGTGTGAAAGGCAAGAGGGTGTGGGTAGGATGGACACTACTAGAATGTGTCAGCGCTCTGCCCATCATAGCCTGGGATTCAGGCTTAGTTGTGGGAGTCTCTAGGTGTCTGCATGTTATACAAGTTGTCACTGGGACTGCAAGAGGTCCTAACTCTTCCCGTAGCAAAGGCAGTAAGAATGAGTAAATCTGCCAGCCTTGCATTAAACTAATGTTTCATATACATATAGAATGACCACTAGAAAGCTGTAAATAATTACCCAAAGATGGTTAGGTATCTAGAGACAGAAAACACTTTTTAGTAGCCTGGGAACACAAGTTTACACTGAGTACACTGATAATATGAAGCAATCCACAACAATTAATCAGAATTAATCATTCACTGCAGTGATTAAAGAAAAAAAATTGTTTTTTGGGAGTTACTGTACTCTGGACAGTGCCATTGCCCTTTGTACCCTCTTATGAAAAATGTCTGTAAACACTGGTATATAACTTGTCTGGGGCTTGAATCTGCACCATCTGATGTAGGGGTTCTTTATCAGTGAGTCTCATAGATATGTTGGAAAATGATTTTGCAATTAGAGCTGCAGCCAGAGATAACAATAACTATTCCCAAAGAGATCAGACATCAGCTGTTCAACGTTATCAAAACAAATGTACATTAAACTCAAAGCCTAATTACACAATGCATCAATAACTCTATTCTAAAATCCATTAGAGTTTGGCTGAAAACCTTCATAGCCATGTTACAGTATATTCCCTCTCCATCGTACCATAAGCACTAACCTGGAATCCCTCCCAGTCACACTATAAGCTTCCCAAATGAAATTTGAACTATAAACTGCAGCAGAAAAAGTAATATAAACCCAATCTGATTTTTTTTTTCAAGGATTTCATCAACATCCATATAAATGAAGCTATTCTAGGCCACTATTCAAGAAAGGGTTATTCATTAAAGTAAACTTGCATCAATCAAAAAATAAAATTCTAACAGTATTACAGGTACAGCAAAGGGCTGACTTTTACCTTTACTGCACTTTCTCCCTACCTCAAACTACAGCCGAAGCCTAGTTCACAAAAGGATTTTTACTAGAAAATAGTTCTCTTGGAGTTCATTAGGGGACACAGGGTCAGAAGGATTCTGAGCCATATGGGTTATATAGTGCTGACTAAAGGAGAATTGGAACCTGGCAAAAATGTTTTTTTTTTTAGTCGGACAGGATACAGCTTCTCCCACCCCAATCATGCTTCTATTTTGTGAAAAAAGAGTAATTATGAGACACAGGGTGGGACCTGTTTCCCGTAATTAACTGCATGAAAGGATTTTACGGTCAATCCAAAATCCTGTCTTAATCAATCATTAAAGGAGAAATATGAGGTGAGTGGTTTCCAACTCCTAATGGTCAGAGCTGACCTGTGACAAAGACGCTGTCACTGGTCGGCTCTATCGATCGGGAAGTGAGCAGAAACATGCACAATCTGCTCAGTTCTCGATCGTCTCCCTGCAGTGAGCGGTGATTGTCAGTCACCGCTCCCCATGAGGATTCCCCCTCCCCTCTCCGATCCTCCAGCGCTGAGTGGAGGAATGAATGGGGGAGGGGAGGGCACAGCTGGCTCTGCCTCTGGATAGGCAGAGTGTCTGTCAATCAAGCAGCTGGGTGGATCCCAACAGTATTGTCGGGATCTGTCCTGGCTGCGGTGCTCTCAGTATATAGCGGGCAATAGCCCGCTATATACTGAGCTTTGGGTCAAGGGAGGAGGTTAGTATGTCATCCCGTGACCCTAAAGAGAACTATGGGGAAAAACACTTACCCCATAGTTCTCTTTTAAGGATTCTGAGACTTCTAGAATATCCGGAAACAGGCCGACTGAGGGGTGGGCAATACAGTAAACAAAACACTAACAGGCCCGCAAACTCAACAAGTCAACTGGAGGCTAGCTGGAGTTGAAAGTGCCACCTGAAGGACCATAAGTCGAAAACTGGCATCAGATGTGGACTGAACATTCACCTGGTAAAACTTAGCCAATGTGTGAACAGAAGAACACAAGATGGTCTTGCAAATCTGGGAAACAGATGTTTGCTGATCTAGTGGAATTGGCTTTGACAGGAAAAGGTGGAACCTTATCCTTAAGGCGATAGATTTGAATGATTAGCTGTCTATTAAGGGGAACCTGAAGAATAAAGAAGAGAGTCAGTCAGTCTGGAGGAAGGTGGGGTTGAGAGGAAAACTCAAAAAAACTGTACAACATCCAAACATTGAAGAGAAATCTACTTGGAGTCTACTGGGGCTGGACAGAGTGATGGATTTACAATGTCCTGGTCAAGGTGAAAAGCACAAACATCCTACAAAGAGGCCACCAACTCAAAAACTCAGATCCCAGAGCCATACATACATGCAGTGATGATTGTTGTAACACTCTTACCATTTTTTAAGAGTATGCAAAAACTGTAATGGCTATAGTCTGTGTACAGGTTCACTTCAAAGTCTACCTCTAAACTTTATGGGTAAAAGCAAAAATGACATATGGTGCCGTTACATAGTCCTAAAGTGTATTTCCAATTTTGCAGCCAAACTGGGATAACACCTATTTTATATTTGTTACATGTTCCCATTCACATGGCATAAGCTAAAAAAAAACCATAAAAATATTTCTTGCAGTTTAAATTGCTTTTACTTGGGTTAGGATTTCTTGGCTACTTAAGAGTAAAAAGTTCTACCCACTGGGACAGGAAGTGATATCCCCAGTGGAGACACTCTGTCCAAAGCTAAAGAAAAACAACTGTAGCTGTAGTTCAGCATATAGTAAACATGTACAGACTGGAGCTTACCAGCCATACAGGACTTTTCATTTGGAAGCTTGAAGGTCAACTGTGTCACAAGTGCTTCCTGAAGAATATAATGCCTAAATGTTATATCTGTAAATAAATTGGTCAGTCCTGAGTCACTGTCTGCTCTTGTTGTACAACGCTGCCCAAGCGCCAAAGAAAAAGAACATCTACTCCACACAAACACCCATTTTGAGATATAACAAAGAGGGGATGCACTCTTTCTATCATGTATGACAACAAGCAGCTCTGCTTCCAACATATAGCAGCAGTGAACTGACAAACATACACTGCAGCCAAGCTAATATACAAATTCCATGTAAAGCAGAAGTGCTCTGTGACCGCGAAGCCAGATTTTCTGAGTCTTTTAGTAGACCTGCCAATAAAAAAAGCATAAAAAATAAAAAATCACCCCTAACATGAATCAATGGGGAAACTGCACTACCAAATTAAATTTTCAGTAAAATGCCATCTTTGTTGCCATCAACAAACCCTGCCCTGAGTTCCTGTCACAGCCTTGGGAAAGATGACATAATTGTAGGATAACAAGTGCATTGTGCATGTTGGAAAACAGCAGACTCTATGCAGTCTGTAGTGATGTCAAGACAGATCCTATTGGTGAGATACCAACTGAATATATTTTAGGATCTGGTGTGTACAGGAGGGCACAGTAGGAGGAAACAGTGGGAGGGAAACAAAGGAAGAACTGCAGCAATGTGATGATGCTTCTTCACTGTCCAGTGAGTTGGCAGGTGATATAATAAGAGTAAATTGAGGTGTCACTCTCTTGGCTATGTAATATGTCAGAGAGCTTCTGATCAGTAATACAAACTATCAAGTAAAACGGTTTATATTTACATATTTCAATTATGTATTTAGTTGTTTGGCTTGAGTTCTCATTTCAATATAAAATTGCTTTCAGAAAGCCTTGTGCATAGAACTGCTAGTGAAATATTGATGATCCCGATGCAACATTTGCCATACCCCTCCCTTCCCTCTGCAAAGACATCCGTCTTGGTTATGTGCACCAGAATCCATTGCTGTATAGGGACCAATAGGTCCAACTGGCAACAGCAGGACATAGCAATCTAACAATGGTCCAAATATTAAAGTTCTAGTGTGTTTTTCTGTTACAGTATGTATGCATTAGATGTATTAGAATATCAGATGTATTGCATTACTGTTCATTTTTCTATTATTTTGCATAAAAGCTACATTATTTATTAGGGATGATTAGATACCAAGTACTGTACTTGGCACAAGTACATGTACAAATACTTTTCCAGCTCCAGGACTAGAGAAAAATTCAAAAGTTAGGAGGCAGCTGTCATTTTTAAGGAGCATACAGAGCTCCTGGGATTTGTACATCCCCATTTTAATGCAATATTTTTTTTAAAATAAATATATATAAAGGGATGCACCAATACCATTTTTCCAAGTACAAGTACTGATACTTATACAAGTACTCACAGATATAAGTACTGATACATTTGTTTATTGTCATGTGACAGTTTTTCTAAAACAATACAGACTAATGATTTCAGGACAGTGGTGGAGTGCCAGAGCCAGGTCCCAGCTGCAACCCTGGTAGTTCTCGTGAAAATGCCAAGTATCGGCACTGGTATCTGAACTGGTATCTGAACATCCCTAGAATTTATTTATTTTTCCTGTTTCATAAGGATCGCCCAATTATTACTATTTCTTAATACATTTTCCAGGGATTTACTTGAATCCTTTTCGAGAGTGAAACAATGTATGATATAGAATAGGATTTTCTTTTAACTGAACGCAAGATCCTTTTCTCTTAGCTCATTGATGGATTCAGTTTTCTTAATCTTGACAATTGGGTTAAACTGCCACCTGCAGGGGTAGGACACTAGGCACAAAACAAAAGCTCAGCCCAGGGGTGTGCCCGCTGGTGTCCATACCCTCTCATTTTCTAAAGAGCTCAGTGCCCAAAAGTAGCACCTGAAGATGCAACAACACCAAGCTAGTAAACTTGATAAAAAGGTATGAACAGTAGTCATGTAGATGTACAAAACTGACAACTGATGGTGAAAAGCCTACAAGGCACTTACGCCTTTGTGGAATGAAAAAAATAGGGGGGTTCTTACCATGGCTACAGAACTAGATTCTATTATAGACCTGGATCGCCTTCTAGCTCTAGAGTATGACAGAATGAACAATTTCATATAATGATCATATGGTCAGCTTAGACAGTATTTAGACATTCTCAAGAATTCTGCAATGTGGCACACTGCACATCCACGCTTCATCTTTTCTACATTTCAGCTCTAAACTAAACCTTACTTTACCCTGTACCTATGGCAAGGGTACACATTAAATCTCACCATTCCTATACCATACCATATGGATAACAGTCTTTCACATTTTCAGATACTAATTATTAACAATGTAAGCTCCCTTCTCCTCTCTGTGACTGTGTTCATGTTTGTTGATAAGTGTTTTGTATTTGATGCATATCATAGCACAAAGGAAAATCAGGAATCCATTAATCATTTACCTTTATAATAACCTGAACATATGTATATGTTACAGACTGTACCCCACGTTTTCTATTCTTTTAATGTTCTACACTTAACAAAATTATTTAACTTAATAAAATA
>NW_017306789.1:228928-229898 GCF_000935625.1 Nanorana parkeri
CCACCATTATTACTTTCCTACCTCATGAGGTCTGGTCTGTCTTTTAAGCAGCCTGATACCCACCAGATGATTGTATTTTTGGCACATCATACAACAGACACGGACCAATGATGCAGGAAGGGTAAGTGGAGCAGCTTCTCATAATATTAGTTCTATGGCTCCATGCTTAAAACTCGAGAGGATAAATATAGAACCAATCTGCCTCTCAACAGATAATGCAGAACATATAGAAGACGCATACATCAAGATTCTCAAAGTTATTATAATTCCCTGCAATAAAAATTAAAGTGTAATGACGACCAATTCATTTTTCCACACTTGCAAACCACCATTTTAAAACTCAAAGTCAGTACTTTTCCCGGATCAGGCGTCTCATTTCACTTATCGTTATGCTTTGTGAATTTTCCACTCTGCCCGAGAGATCCAAGGTCCTGGTTGACATATAATACTATTAGAGCTTCAAGTACCATGCCCATTGTCTCAATTATGTCACGTACCCTTGATATAGGATCCTATTAAAGCCCCTGTTCAAATGCAAGAACAGGTCAAGAACATTTCTGCTCCCTACTAATGTTGTAGCAAAATAAAAGCTTTTAGTGCAATTTTCCATCATCTTAAAAGACTAGGAAGAAAAGTAAAAGGTAAAAAAAGTTTAAGAATTTCAGAGGCTCGTGAAACTAGCTTAAAGCATATTTTCCCCTTTGCAGTCTAATTTGAGAAATCCCCACTATAGAATTGTTATGTGTTCCCATCCACACAGCATACCTAAATTCCAAGTGGCTAAGTCAGTGTTAACACCTTACATGCAGTACAGAATTACCTAAAGTCCTAGAAAATCATGTGCCGTTTTAGACCCTCAAATAGATAAACATAGTACCCAAGTTTTTTTCGCACAATATCAATACAATCAACATAAGTGTGGTCAAACCTTAATTTAAAAAAAAAAAAAAAAAAAGAGCAAAAGGCAAAA
>NW_017306789.1:230772-232367 GCF_000935625.1 Nanorana parkeri
TAAAAAAAAAAAAAAAAAAAAGAGCAATAGTGCAAAATAAAACTAGAAAATACCTAGCGAATACGTTTGGAGGATGAATTGTGCACAGTCAATATTACATGGCATGTGAAATATATATATATCTAGTAGGGCTGTGGAAATTAAAGATTAACCCCTTCCTGACAGCTGGTTTTCAGTTTCTGTTCATAAATGACTGACACACTTTTTACATTTTTGCTGTGTGATTCTTCCACAGCAGTAATATACTTTCTTACTAAATGTACCCACACATATTATATATATTATATATAATTTTTATTTTCCTAATTTTGTTTTACACTTTATAAAAATAAAAAACTTTTTTTTCTTGTCAGTTTATATCAATCTGTCACTATGACTGCTTAATACATTAACTTTTTTTAAAATTTTTAATTATTAGGCTGCTCCAAACTTAGGAACAGCTAATAATAACCTTAGAGACTGATCCTGACTTTACTCAGATTCAGATCTCACTAAAAACTCTTTGATCGTGCCTAGACGATCAGAACTGATACATTTCACTCAAAAGATATACATTGTATCTTTTTAGTGAAATGTATCTAAACATCGGGCCCTGAGCTGTCAACACAAATAGCAGAGAGGTGAGTCACTGCTACCTCTCTGCATGAGTCACTGCAACCTCTCTGCATGAGTCACTGCAACCTCTCTGCATGTAACGGCTTCATTCTTTCATTAATGAAAGGAAGAAGCTTTTACAAAAAGCTTAATTATTTTATTAATGAATGCCTCAATACTGAGGCATTCATTACTGACTGGTAACTGCTGAGAATCAGCTGTTACCAGCATTACAAAGCCTGATATAACTCGTCACGTACAGTGTACGTGGCCAGTCATATAGTCACAAAGTGCCAAGACGTACACTGTACGTCTCCCGTCCCAAAGGGGTTAATTTCTCGATTAATCGTTAAACTTTTTGATTGATTACATTATTTTGATCGCTAATGAAAACACTCACCTCTCCGCCGGCTTCGGGGAGTCCCGTCGGCGATCCGGTGACGTCACGGACTCCTCCCCCCTTCCTCAAGTGGCTCCGTCGGCTAACGAAGGGAAGGGGGGAGGAGCCCGCTGACGATGTCCGTGACGGCTAACGAAGGGAAGAGTTGACTGGACTCCTCCCCCTTCGTTAGCTGACGGAGCCACTTGGGCCGGTGAGTTTGCCCAAGAAACTTTCTGCACGAGCGCCAGCCAAGGCATTGGCCTATACACATACAGCACAGCAATGAAGTAATAAAATGAACTAGGATCACACTAATCCAGCACATTATGATTCTGAGTTGCCCCACTCAAGCGGCGGCCATATTGGGTGGGGCATGTGAGATTAATAACGTGCTGGATTAGTGTGATCCTAGTTCATTTTATTACTTCATTGTTGTGCTGTATGTGTATAGGCCAATGTAGTTGTATCTGTATGTGCGTTATAATTAATCGAAATTAAATCGATTAAAAAAAAAAATTTGATTAATCGAACACGGAAATTTTAATCATTACCAGCCCCAATATCTAGATATATATATCTATCTATCTATATATATATATAGATAGATAGATAGATATAT
>NW_017306789.1:233235-317287 GCF_000935625.1 Nanorana parkeri
CTGACCTCTTCTCCCGCTGATGGGGCGATTGGATGATGACAGGCTTCCTCACCAGTCACTCCTGACTGGTGAGGAAGCCTGTCAAGGTATGTGCTTGCACATACCTACTGCAGCTTTCACTCCTGACTGGTGAGGAAGCCTGTCAATCATCCAATCGGCCAATCAGCGGGAGAAGAGGCCAGAATGGAGCAGATGACTGAGGACTTGGAGGAGGAGTTCGCGGCCATCTTGTTTCATTGAAGAGGCTATGGGAGGTCCTGTGTGCGGCGGTTTCGGGTCCCTGAAGATGGCGGACAGGTAATAGTTTTTTGGATTGGAGTATTTGCAAATACTCGGTATCGCCGCCGATACCGATGCTTGTATCGGTATCGGAGCATCTCTAATATTTATTTATTAGGGATGCACAGGTTTTTCAGTATCAAGTACCGATATTTTTTTGTTTTTCCAGTACTCGCGGATACCGAATACCGATACCGGAAGTCCCATTAAGGAAGATGGGTGGCATGTAATCACCAGGTGATGAGGAAGCATGGAGACGGCTTCCCAGCCAATCAGGAAGCAAGGGGGTGAGTAATTACCCGCCCCCTGGCTTCCTGATACAGGAAGTTCCAGTATAGGGATAGGCATCAGGAGCATTTGGGCGAATACTCGCCCAAATACTTGGTATTGGCATCGTGCATCCCTAATATATATATTATATATATATACACACATACATACATACATACATACATACATACTGTATATATCTTTGTTGTGTTCACTACAATAATCACATAAATACACAGTACTTACCATTTACAACCAGCAGATGGAGCTCTAAACAAGTCTCAGAAACTGTGGTGCTAAGCAGGAACCTAAATGAGTCCAAGGATGGATTTACCCCCACATCTGCTAGAATAAAAGGCAATTTCTTTTTTTAAAAATTGCCACTTTAAGAGAACAAAACTTTGTTGACAGGTATGCAGTGTCACCAAGAGGTGCTTGCACATACCTACTGCAGCTTTCAGAACCTCCTGTCTCAACCAAATGCCAGATTAGAATAGCAAACATCCAACAGGTAGTGCTAAAGCATTGTCTGTGAGATTGGCCCAGGATTTAGGGGAAGAGGGTACTGATAGCTGCTGCAGGTATGTACAGTTGTGCTCAAATGTTTGCATACCCTTGGAGAATTGGTAATATATGTACCATTTTTAAAGAAAACATGAGTGATCAGACAAAACACATTCCTCTTATTTCTTATAGGATTCATATTCAACTGTAGGTCATAACAGAATGGCACAATCATAAAAAACAAAAGCATGGCCACAAATAAAAAAAATGAAATGACCCATGTTCAAAAGTCTGCATACCCTTAGTTCCTAATACTATGTGCCTATAGAGCTCATACACCTCCAAAACATCAGTAAGCCACCACTATGGTTCACAGTGGGGACGGTATTCTTATTGCTACAGGGCTTGTTGCCCCATCTCCAAACAAAGCGCTTATGGTTTTAACCATAAAGCTCTATTTTGGTCTCATCACTCCAAATTACAGTGTGCCAAAAGCTGTGAGGGGTGTCAAGGTGTTGTCGGGCATATTGTAGCCGGGCTTCTTTGTGGCGGACGAAATTTTGGTGCATCCCTACTATTTATACACGGACACTAATTGCAATTTAAAAAGCCACAGAGGGGGGAAATTAACCTTTAATGGACATCTTAACCTGTGTGTGTGTCACCTTAGGTGTCTGTAACAAGGCCAAACATTCCATGGTGTGTAAACTTTTGATCAGGGCCATTTGGGTGATTTCTGTTATCATTAAGATTTAAAAAAGGAGCCAAACAACTATGTGATAATAAATGGATTCATATGATCACTATCCTTAAAGGAGATCTATGAGGTGAGTGATTTCCACTCATCCTAATAGTTAGAGCCGACCTGTCACATGTCAGCTCTATCGATTGGGAAGTGAGCAGAAACATGCACCGATACACCACTCCCCGCAGGGATTCCCCCCTCCACTCTCCGATCCTCCAGTGCTGAGTTAAGAACGAACCAGGGAGGGGGCGGGCACAGCTGGCTCTGCCTCTCACGCAGCTGGGTGGATCTTAACAGTAATGGGCAATAGCCCGCGATATACTGAGCTTTGGGTCACGGGAGGACGCTAGTATATGTCCTTCCGTGACCCTAAAGAGAACTATGGGGAAAAACACTTACCCCATAGTTCTCTTTTAAATAAAAGACAGTTTTTTTGCATGATCAGTCATATTTTCAATATCAATGCCAAAAGTTCCTGATTTCTGCCAGGGTATGCAAACTTTTGTACATGCACCTCTGGGTGCCTGCAGTTTATACCCATTAGCAACTTTTTATTTTACTAAAGCGAGAGCCTCTTTAACCAACAGATTAACACAAGCAGCAAGAGATTATAATGTCAGTTCGGGATTCTCTGCAAACGTAGCAAGATCCATCATGTTTCCTGTGAGCAAGGCAAAACAAGAGCAATCAGATTCTTCTATTCAGAGAACATATCCTGGTCACGCACCATGCAATACTTAGGCCTTGTTTTAATGGGTGCTGCAGCAACTTGATTAAGGTTACTGTCCAACTACATGTGAAAACATTTGTCCTTCAAGTGATTTTAATGATCAAAATGGTCATGCAGAATAGTGCAGTGTTTGATAAAAGCACAGGGCCTCTTCATTACGGCATGTATCACTCAAGTGATATGTCATCAATAAACATTGTTTTGATGAAGGATAAAGCTGTGCTGGCATGACATTGTTCTCCGATTAACTATAAGATCACATCTACATTTATAAATTGTCCTGCCTAAATGTAGCACTGTGCTAAAATACAACTTGTCCCTGACCATGTCCTAAAGTACATTCGTAACCACAATAAAGGGGTAGGCAACCACACCACAAGGCTGTTGTGGAAATATAAGTCCCAGGAGGCACTGCAAAACTGACAGGAATGACGCCGAGAGCTGATGATGAGATTTGTACGGTCACAATTGGAGTGCCGAGCTTTCCTGCTGCTGCACAATTATTAACCTAAAGCTGGGCACACACCTTACAACCATCGCAAGACTTTTGTCTTGCGATGGTTGTAAGGTAATTACAAAAAACGTACGATCTGCCTATCTTGGACAGGCAGATCGTACTTGCAATGATCACAAGCCCGCCCTGCTGAGGGGCGGGCTTCCGATGACCGCAATGCTAAACGAGCAGTGTGCGCTTGCGCACACCGTCCCGTGCGGCTTTTATCTTGCGAACACGCCACACACCCGCCGAGAATCGTACGATTTTCGAAACATGTTCATAAGATAAAAGTCGTGCGACCTTACAGTAGGAGAGGTTGCACGCCTTACACACCTTACAATAATCGTACGATCGCGGGATTTCGCGCGATTATAGTACGATTATCGCAAGGTGCGTGGGCACCTTAAGATGTGCCCAAAGACTCCCAACATTAATATGCAAAAAAGAAACTTTCTGGAAGTTCAAATCTCAATATGAACAGGCACAGTCCTTGTCCACTACGTTACTATTTACTTAAAGGAGAACTATGAGATGAGTGATTTCCACTCACCTCATAGTTCTAGCCGACCTGTGACAATGAGACTGTCACAGGTCGGCTCAGTAGATCGGGAGGTGAGCGAACACATACCAGGTTCGCTCACCTCTCGATCCTGTCACGGCTCTCTGCCGTGAGAGGGGGAGGGGCTGGATTCCCCTCTCCGATCTGCCAGCGCTGACTGGCGGAACGGACGGGGGAGGAGGCGGGTACAGCTGGCTCTGCCTCAAGATAGGCAGAGCCAGCTGTCACTCACGCAGCTGGGCGGATCCCGTCATCTATGTCAAGATCCGCTCCGGCTGCGGCGTCTCAGTATACCGCGAGCTGTAGCTCGCGGTATACTGAGCTTAGGGTAACGTGAGGACGCTAGTTTGTGTCCTCCCGTTACCCTAAGGAGAACTATGGGGAAAAACACTGACCCCATAGTTCTCCTTTAAATTACTTTTCTATGTTATGGGGAATCCCTAATGTTTTCTCTTAGGCAGATGTCCATGTGTGCACTGGAAGCAGAACAGCTAGTGGTGTTCTACCACAGATGAACATGCTTAAAGTGAATAGGTCTCCCCACGGTACCGACCCTAAGGGTTATAAGTACCTGATGCGCACAAGCGATGAGACATCCATCACAATGTCATGGTCTGATTTCGCAATTTTTCCTATTGTTTTTATTGTTTTTCTTCAGAGTGTGAATATACTTAACTCTACGTATATAGATCTCAGTCTGCGAACTGAAGCATAACCCATGAAACGTACTTACGATTGATCTTTGTGTAATGATTTCTTCCTATTTCTTTCAATAAAAATTTTACATGCTTAAAGTGAATAGGAAGACAAGTGCTGAACACCATATAAAGTGTTCAGCCTACACCCAGCCTGAAAATGAAGTGTTACTACTTCGAAATGCGTTGCCTAATTTGTTCTCTCCATAGCGGTACACACATTCTGTCTCACCGCCCATCCACAGACCATCTTTCTCCACGGCATCTCCCCACCCGTACAGCGGCGCACACCGATGCACCATGCCCCATTCTCCTTCCCCAGCCATGCTTTTTCCCCAGCATCTCCTCACCCATACAGTAGCGCACACTGCTGCACCTTGCCTAATTTTCCATCTCCAGCTAACCTCTCTTCCCAGGATCTCCTCGGCCATACAGCTGCTCATACCACTGCACCTGGCCTCACTCTCCTTCTCCAGCTGATCTCTCCCCGGCATCTCCCTCTCTCCCTCCGTACAGCGTTTCACACCGCTGCACTGTGTCTCACCCTCCTCCTCCTGCTGAATCCCTCTCTCCGGCATCTCTCCCCCCCCCCCTCTTGCCCCTCCAGCAGCACACACCGCTGCACCATCACAGCAGAGCCGCCACCACCTCTTCGCCATACCAGCATTTAACAGACCCTGACCCATCTCCAGCTGTACTTACACCAGATCAATACTAAACTTCCCACATCAGATCCACTACGCCCATTCAACGTTGGATCCCACAAGATCATCCTAGACTTCTCAGAACAACCCATCCGTAATATCTACCCAGGTCACCAAAAGTGAATCGGCCCCACCGTAATCGCCAACAGATGCCCGCTCGCCAACCGAACAACATCAGCAGTGAGGCGTCTACCCGGGCCACAAGCTAAAACTTAGATCCTCTCAGGACAAACTGATCCCCCTTCCCAACGGGATCACAGAACATCCTGTAGGACTCCTTCCACCCTTCATGAACACCGAGGCGAAGCCATCACTAACACCTCTCATGCAAGTTTAACATCATCAGCTGTGAGGGTGAGTGTACATGTTTTTTCTATTCCATTGCAACATCAAGTTACACACATCCTCTGCTCTATTTTTTGGTTTTCCCGTTATTTAATACTGCATCCTTCTTCCCCACCCGGCGGACCAATCGTAGACTTTTGCAGCCACTGGATGACCCACCTGACACCAGGCCACTCCTCATGGTCACAAACTGCTGAGCTTCCTTCAAACCCCGCCACATGGGAGTGCATATCATGGAATATTGTGTTGCCCCTTTAAAAACCTACCTTATTGCGCTAGGTTGTGGCGCTCCGGTTCTCTCTTTTTGTTTTTCAAGTGTTCAGCCATCCTGGGTTCTTGTGTAGTGCTTGACATTGATTAAAACCAGCTGACAAATGTCCCTTTAAGAGGTAACCTTTCCAGAAAGAAACATAAAAGCTGCCATTGTGAACTTCTCACACTGCAAATGCTAGCTGCTTGGCTGTGATGCTGACCCTCATGTCAATAGTGTCATTTAATCAGAACAAGTATGAAGAAAAGTACTTCCAACTTTCCGGATCTGGACACTTGTTCTGGGTCAGTGACTTAGAAAACATTAAAGCCATTATGCATTAAACATCAAAGGGCTGCACAAGAGTCAGGCAACAAGAATTTTTATAAGGGATATTAGTAATGGCAGCCCCCATATTTCTCCTAAGAAAGATTAACTTTTTAATTAGATCTACTTGTTAACAAAGTTAACCCTTGCAGCGGGACTACCCCTGCACTGCAAGGGTTAACCGCCCATTTTGGTCTAGTGTCCAGAATACAGAAGATATACTAGGGATGCACAGATACCAAGTACAGTACTCGGTACAAGTACAAGTACCGATACTTTTGAGCTCCAAGACTACACTAGAGAAAAATTCAAAAATTAGGAGGCAGCTGTCATTTGTAAGGATCACACGGAGCTCCTGGGATTTGTACATCTCTGTTTTAATGTAGTATTTTGTTTTTATAAATATAAATAAAGGGATGCACAGATACCAGTTTAGCGAGTACGAGTACTAGTATTTGCCGAGTACTTACAAGTACGAGTACTGATATATTTCTGTTTATTGTCATGTGACAGTTTTTCTAAAACAGTACAAAGACGTGGTGACATCATGGGTCCCTAAACCGCTGGAGCCCAGGAGAGAAGAGGCTGCCAGAGCCGGCTTGGTAGCCAGGAGTGGATCAAGGATCAGGTGAGTATATCTTCTTTTATCCAGCGCCTAGACCAAAACGAACAGTTAACCCCTTTCAGTGGAGGGGTAGCCCCACTGCAAGGTAAACGATGTTAATTCCTGGAGTTCTTTCACACATGCGTAGAGAATTTAATGAAAGAGCACTGATTAATGCGCCTACAAAGCATTCTGGCATTTTCAAGGCATTAAGGACGCATCAAAAACACTTGCAAAGTGCCCTGCAAGTAGGGAAGTGTTTTTAAAGGGGAAGTGATGTAATTAAGGGAAGTGACCAGCTTTGAGGCTGTGATGAAATTTGCAGGCATATTATTGATTTTCTGTGCTGTGTATTGCTGGTTGTATGACTGGTTCTGGCTGGTACTTGCAATGCCTGGCAACGGTATGGCTCGCACGGCTGGCACTGCTTTGGATGACATTGATAACAGCTGGCACAGATCAGGCTGTCACAGGTTGAAAGTACCCGGCTAGAAGCTGCCCTCTTGCTGGCAAAACGCTGGCTTCGTGCAGACCGGAAGCAGCATCTGCCCCTGCTCTGTCCACTCACTCTGATTCTCCAGTGGCTTCTGGGATTGCAAAATCTCCTATGCCTCTCCTACAACATCTGTGCAATGTTTCTTAAATGCCTGAAAAATGCTATAGGAGCATTGTCCGAGCGGTTAAGGGGCGTTACAATATACTTCAATGGAGGCATTTGTCCAGCGTCAATGCCTCCAGAACCCGACATGCACTCTATTGTTTGACACATAACAACACAACGCTAACGCCCATGTGTGAACTGCACTGGGCGGTTGATACTGCATTATCCCACATGAGCGTTAATAGGCGGCAGAGAGGCGTTAAAGACGCTTCTCTAATGCCTGGTTTTGAAATTTGTCAACAGTCTACTTCTGCGAGTTCCAGACACAAACTTAACAATTACATAAAACACAGTAATATCCACAAGTGGACATTCCACCTTCCCTTAAACCCAACCCCAGTTAGATAGATAAAATAGAACAACTTTTACTGCAATACTCACTTTCAACCTGGTGATGTCTCCCCAAAGGAGGCCCACTTCTCCACTGGCTGTCGCTCTTCTTCTAGGTTGAATGAGGCTGGGCTTATTCACCGCACTTCCTGTGTGCCTAGGCCATCGTGGACACATACCTTGAGGGCGGATCATCAACCAGTCTGGGCTCACACGTCATTACATGAGGAGTAAGGACTGCCCTCCACCCTTGCCGGATGAAAAAAGGAAGGACCTGTTACTTTATGTGACTGATCAGAAGACTGCTGGTTTTAACATGTCATTGAGTAATGCTTTAATAAGAAATATGCCCTCTATTTCTAAGGCAGGACATGCAAAATACAAAAGAAACATCTGCACATATAATTAAATTAAACAATCTTACTAGGGATTTTAGACTTATTGCTGTTCTTTTAAAATCAAGAACTAAGCCTTGTGAGAAACAGCATGTCTCCTGCAATGGCAAAATACTGAACAATTTCCCACTGGTATACTTTAGAAGAAAACTCCCCAGCATTTTGGAATGTGTCAACTTATCATGGCTTTTTGTTCTTGGAGACAATCCAAACACTTCTGCAGATCCATAGTACAGGACATATGAGAAGATATGATCTTTCTCCCACTATATAAGTGAAGGGGACTTAGCACATATTACCTATTGTGGGATGAAGTCTTCTGTAGGTAATGATTGCACCAAAGCAGAAAGGGAATTTCTCCTGATGCCTCTCCGCAGTCAAGTCATACTTCAACTCTTCAGTTGAGTCTCACAAACTCCTGAACCACACTACCCTCTAGGTGTGTCCATCTCTACATGCTTACCTTCATCCTAAATAAGGCCTCCAGTGTCCTAACACAAAGGCATCAGAGTTGACCAATTACATCAAGGTTCTCTGTCCCTAGCAGCTTATCCAGTGGTCCCGACCGTCTCTAAACTTTGTGGCCTTAGTCAATCAGCTTCCCTAAGTAAAGCAACTGCATTAACTTC
The DNA here is from genome assembly GCF_000935625.1 of Nanorana parkeri. Taxonomy (NCBI): domain Eukaryota; kingdom Metazoa; phylum Chordata; class Amphibia; order Anura; family Dicroglossidae; genus Nanorana; species Nanorana parkeri. The sequence continues at coordinate 241,759 of NW_017306789.1, forward strand.
AGAACAGTTGTTTTAGGGTGTATAAAGGAGTAATCAATGTTCACACAAATGCATTTGAACTTTCTTTACTGGATAACTATTCTATTCTGCACAGAATAAATGGCAGCAATGTTTTCATTTTAAAGTTCACATATTAGTCTCACATCATGATCTAAATTTCCACAAAACACTTTCTTTTAAGCTGGTTATATTGCACTGAGGACCGTCATCCTGACAGCTCTTCTTACGCACCTCAACTCCACAGAAGAGGCATGTTTAATGACCCCTGGAGGAAGTATAGACAAGAGTATCATACTCCCTCATGTTAGGGGAACCTGGATACTGACTACATGGCATTTATTCACCTTCTCTCTACAGCAATTCCAAGAAGGGAACACTTACCCTCCAGGTCATCTTTCAATTGTAACATGGTGTATATGGTGTATACATGCTCTCTCCATCTTGCTAGGGAAAATCAACAATCAAAGAGACAGCAAATCAAATAGCGAACTCCTTAAAAGAGATTAAAAACATCCTCTTAAAGACCCCCCTGCATATATTGCAAATCAAACTTTAAATTATCAATGCAGACACCACTAAAATGGAACCAGCTGACATTATATATAGGTTTATTGAATTAGGCAACATAGAGAAATTACAATGTAAAAGTATTGGGTCATTACACGCCGCCCGGCTGCTTGATTGGCCGGGAAGCCGGCTCCATGCTTCCTTGTCACCAAGCAATGAGGGAGCAGAGATGGCTTCCCGGCCAATCAGGAAGTCAGGGGGCAAGTCATTACCTGCCCCCCAGCTTCCTGATTGGCCGGGAAGCCAGCTCCATGCTCTCTGGTGGTCACCAGGGAGCATGGAGACGGCTTGCTGGCCAACCAGGATGCCGGGCAGCATGTAATGAATCGAAACCCGGCTTCCTGTTATTGGAAGTTCCAGTATCGGGATAGGCATTGGGATCATTAGGGCGATTACGAGTACTCGCCCAGATACTCGGTTTCGACACCGATACTAGTATCGGTCCATCTCTAATTTTTATCAATTTCTTTTTTACATTTTAGTGCTTATCACTTATCCCCTAAGTGTATAAAAATGTGGGAATCCCCTAGATGTATCTACCTAGAAGGCCCTTATTTACTATATGTAAACACCATCAAATCAAGTCAGCCAGTCTTCATGTACTTGACTTTCCTCCTTTATCACATTTTCTCCTACATTAACAAGTGCCCGGTGATAATGTGCCACTGTATTAAAAGCCAGTCAGCTCGCAGAAGATAGTACTATTCTTGACAGCCCAGGTTCAGCATGAGGACAAGGTTGGACTGGGCTACAGGGCACAAGATGGAGTGCAACTCCAGCCAGTAAAGTGCACCATTTAGTTGCCATAACAACTAAAATGTGCAGTGACTGTACTGCTACGGTATATAAAACCGTTATTCGGCTTTCAGTTACGTAACTTGACTTTGCAGACTGAAGCTGATTGCACAACCGAATATTGAAACAGATTTTTCAGTACCTTTTATTGCTGATTTTCTTCCCCTGGAACAACTGGGATATTTGCATAATCACCAGGAAAGTGCACTTTATTCTTATGTAAACAGAGCTATTCAGTGGAAGATCTCTGCATAGTAAAGTCAGATATCTGAGTGTCCCTACCATTGCTGCATGCTCACAGGAAGCTCAGCAGGAAGTCAAACAGTCACTGTAGTAGGGCAGAGGGAATTCAGATGACAGACATGAGTCTGAATACCCCAATGAAATATGTGACCACAGCCTTTGTAATACTCAATAACATTTAATCCATATTCTAATGAGAAGCAGAAGGGTTCTGTGGACACATCACGGCTAAAGCATCTGTGCTTGAGGACAAAATATTTCATATTCTGGAAGAAGCATCCTAAATCTTTACAAACAGAAAGAATTCTTTCAGTACTTAATTGCATTACAGTGTTTACAGATTCTAAACTAGTTTTTAGATGAGAAAAGTCAGGCTCGTTGCTATTAAGAAAACACATTGCTCCTTCCAATACTATGGTTATTTACATTCAAACTATACAATCAATCATAACCATTGCATTCTCTATATTGAATAAGAGATTTAATGAAACAGAAAGCAATCAGCCAATTATAACATGCATGGCATAAACTAAGACGTTTGCTGAGTAATTACTTTAACAATAGCCAATTTGGCTGCATTCTCTAGAGCAGCAATAAAAATTATTGTAATAGCCATATATTATACATTTGAAAGGTATATTATAGGCTTTTTATATTTTTTAGATATTCATGTGAATGAATTTCATGGAAATATAAAAAAGTTTAGATACAACTTTCTATGTATAGTTGTTAATAATACGTGTACATTGGGGCAGCCACATTGGCTTTATTTTGTGCTTTCTACTGCTAGTTGTTGTGCCTTTAGCCGGTCAGATTTTGTTTTAGATTTGATCTGTCAGATCAACAACACTTACCACTAGGGATGCACCGATACCGATATTAGTATCGGTATTGGTGCAGATACGGAGTATTGGGGCGAGTACTTGTACTCGCCTAAGTGCTCCGATACCTTCCCGATACTGGAACTTTCGCTCAGAGGAAGATGTACTCTGACCGGCAGTGCCGTAGGGGAACATGGAGCATGCTTTCCATGCAATCAGGAAGCAGGGCGGTGAGTAATGACCCACCTCCCAGCTTCCTTATTGGCCAGGAAGCCAATAAGGAATTGTTTTCTTATTGGCCAACAGGCTTCCCAGCCAATCAACATGGAGCCGGCTTCAATCAGGAAGTTGGGAGGCGGGTCATTACTCGCCATCCGGCTTCCTGATCGGCCAGGAAGCTGGCTCGATGCTGATTGGCTGGGAAGCTGCTTTCCCAGCCATGCAAGCCGGCCAAACAAAATGTCATTACCCGCCGTGCGGCTTCCTGATTGACCGGGAAGGCAGCTCAATGCCAGCAGAAGCACCAGTATCAGTACTCGGTATCGGCGAGTACTGAATGCAAAATATTGGTACTCGATACTGAAAAAAACGGTATCGGTGCATTCCTAGTTACCATCCTATGAAGTGATATGATAAGCAAATAATCTATTTAAAAATCAAATCTTGCAGTGGTGCTATCTCCGCAATGCAAGCGTTAACTGCTCATTTTGGTCTATGGGCACAAATTTAAAAAAAAAACTATACTCACCTGATACTTGGTCCCACCTGGCTGCTAGACCGGTCCAAGTAGCCCCCCCCCCCTCTCCCCAGGTTCCGGCGGTCTAAGCCCCGCTGAAGTCATCAAGTCTAATGCAATCCATTCATCTTTAATAACTAAAGTTCCTCTAAGTCCGAATGTCTGTGGCCAGCATCACTGGCAGATCTTCCTCAACGCAATTCACTGAACACAACGCACTCTTTATGCGGCAGATATTTCAACTGTCGCTGATCAGACGGGCACAGTGATTACTTTCAAACATTAACCTCTACCTAGCAGGTAACCAACATGTGTGTGCGTTTAAAACAACTACAACTGCAGAATATGTTACAAAATTAGATCACATTCAGATTCAAATCTTCTGTTAGTGCCAAATCTCACCTGCCTCTTCCCACCTCCCATAAATTCTTATTGGCCAATAAGGCAGCCCATTACAGTAAAAGGGGGTAGGAGGGAGGGCAAGCTCTGACACTACTACCATCTCCCCCTAAGACCCCGTTCACACCGGGGCGGCCGCGCGGATCCCGCCGCACGGATCCGCCGGCATGAACCATTCCATACATTGCTATGGGGACTGTTCATGGGACCGCGCGAGTCAACGCAATCGGAACCGCCCGAACTGCTTCGTGCACTATTTTTGCCGCGCTGATCAGTGCTGTTTCCATACAGCTTTCAATGGAACCGCGCTGATCAGCAAGGTTTTGGCCATTTTTAATTGCGTTTCAGCACTGGAATGCAATTAAAAACTCCCAAAACATCCCTTATGAGATCAGCTCGGTAACCACACTGATCCGCAAGCGCCCTGGTGTGAATGGGCTCTTAGACAACATCTGTAGAAATAGCAGTGTTCCGCCAAGCCTGCCACCACAGAAGCTTGGTTGGTAACAATAGCCCTACAAGTCTTCTTACCAAAGCTGACCATACACATGTTTTCTAATTGCCTTTTGTCAAAGTAGCTGATCCAAAAATTCTCGACCAAACTGTGACTGCAGCCAATCAACTGCAGTCAATGTTCAGGCATTCTGACAGCGCTGTCGGAATACAATATTCTGGTGGGGCGGGTTCTAAAGTGTGGCTGGGGGAATAAAGTGTTTTTTTCTTGCCGAGTTGGGCTGAATGAAAAAAACAGTTCATGGCTGGAGTTATCTCCCCACTGTCACCAGTTAGATTTAAACTTTGACGGTAGATCTGAACCTCAGGCATAGGTGGAGGAAGCAAAGGCAGATGTACACTCACCGGCCACTTTATTAGGTACACCTGTTCAATTGCTTGGAAAACACAAATTGCTAAAATCAGCCAATCACATGGCAGCAACTCAATGCATTTAGCACCTAGACGTAGTGAAGACGACTTGCTGAAGTTCAAACCGAGCATTAAAATGGGAAAGAAAGGGGATTTAAGTGACTTTGAACGTGGCATGGTTGTTTGTGCCAGATGCGCTGGTCTGAGTATTTCAGAAACTGCTGATCTACTGGGATTTTCATGCACAACAATCTCTCGGGTTTACAGAAACAGGTCCGAAAAAGAGAAAATATCCAGTGAGCGCAGTTGTATGGACGAAAATGCCTTTTTGATGTCAGAGGTCAGAGAAGAATGGGCAGACTGGTTCGAGATTATAGAAAGGCAACAGTAACTCAAATAACCACTCGTTACAACCAAGGTATGCAGAATACCATCTCTGAACGCACAACACATCGAAACCTTGAATCAGATGGGCTACAGCAGCAGAAGACCACACCGGGTGCCACTCCTGTAAGCTAAGAACAAGAAACGGAGGCTACAAATCGCACGGGCTCACCAAAATTGGACAACAGAAGATTGGAAAAATGTTGCCTGGTCTGATGAGTCTCGATTTCAGCAGCAACATTCAGATGGTAGGGTCAGAATTTGGTGTAAACAAAATGAAAGCATGGATCCATCCTGCCTTGTATCAACGGTTCAGGCTGGCGGTGGTGGTGTAATGTTGTGGGGGATATTTTCTTGGCACACTTTGGGCTCGTAATGCTATCATGTCAATATGGAACCAAATCTCTGAGGAATGTTTCCAACACCTTGTTGAATCTATGCCACAAAGAATGAACGCAGTTCTGTAGGCAAAAGGGGGTCCAACCCAGTACTAGCAAAGTGTACCTAATAAAGTGGCCTGGTGAGTGTATATGGCCATTTAAGAGGTAGCCAAAGCTCCACTTACCGTAATCCCCTACCAACAGCTTCTAGGGTTTAATGGAGGTGCTTTACCCTACAACAGGAGTGCCTGAACAAGGGCCTTCATGACAGGAAACCCAGCAATTATTTATTGTTTTGATAAAAGCTGCACATTTTAAATATTGAAAATTACATTAGAAGACTGTATGAGATTGCAACGATTGGATTTACATATAGTATAAACTCCAAGATTCCATCCACGTTTCATGCCATATTTTTTCCATTGCCCTCCATTATCTATCTATCATATAGACACACACATTTTATTGTCCATCAGTGTAATTCAAAAACGAGTTATAACTACAATGTAATGTTGTTATATCCTGTCATAGGTTTTTAACTATAGAAGAAAAAGTCTGGATGACTGTTATGTACCTAGAAAAGAATTGTTTTTATTGGATTAGATTCACAATGGTCTTTTCCCCAGGGTAGCAGTTCAGTAAAGAAGCAAGCTCGTCTTTTAATTAAAAATGCAACAATCAGCTTTGCACGAGCCAGGACTTCCTGCACCACAGTTAAAAATAATGTAAAGGAAACTGAAAACACTTACAGCTTCTGAAAAGCAGTTCTGAGCAGCTCACTTCTCTCAGAGTTTAGCTTATCTCAGTCAGAAAACATATATACAGACACATTTCGGTGAAAAGCATGCTCACATATTTACACAAGAGATCTAGAAGGGGAACCTGTTAAATGAAAGAACCTGTACTATAGGTCCCCCCAATATACAGTAGTACATACCCAACTTTCCTTTGCTTCCTTGCCACTTTGTTCAATTACAGGGGTCACAGAAAAGAACTGGTATGTCCAAGTTTGGAAAAGTATTTGGCTCACTCCGTAGGACAGCACTGGGCCAATCGTTACCAGTCACATATGGAGAGTCCATAGCCCTGTGTAAAGTACGATGTGAGTAACTCGTATCTTGCACAAGGTGTCTTCTTCTACTCCAAACACTCCCCCTTAATCAGGGCTGTGTAAACTAAAAAAGTGATTTATTTTCAGATCCTCCTTCTCTCTGGCCCTGTTCTCATACTGTCTGGTGCTTTTTGGTTCACATATCTCCACACTAAAAAGACTGTCAATATCAGAAATTGCAAAAAGTGCTCATTTTGTCTAGTGGACTCAAATAAAGCAGATACTCACCTTATCCTCGGTCCCTCTCATTGCTGGGCTGCTAGACCTTAAAAGAGAACTATGAGGTAGGTGTTTTTCCCCATAGTTTAGTTCTCTTTAGGGTCACGGGAGGACATATACTAGCCTGTCCTCCCATGACCCAAAGCTCAGTATATTGTGGGCTATTGCCCGCGATATACTGCGAGCGCCTCAGCCGGGACGGATCCCGACATTACTGTCAAAATCGTCCCAGCTGCGTGAGTGAAAGCTGGCTCTGCCTCTCTAGAGGCAGAGCCAGCTGTGCCCGCCCCCTCTACCGTCCGTTCCTCCACTCAGCGCTGGAGGATCGGAGAGGGGAGGGGGGGATTCCCTGCGGGCAGTGGTGACTGACAGTCACCGCTCACTGCAGGGAGACGATCGAGAACTGAGCAGATTGTGCATGTTTATGCTCACTTCCCGGTCGATAGAGCCATCCTGTGAGAGGCTTCTTTATCACAGGTCGGCTCTAACTATGAGGATGAGTGGAAATCACTCACCTCAGATCTCCTTTAAGTACTTATCCTTGCTGCACTCCTTACCGAATGTCCCTTGTAGTGGGGGGTGCTCGCAGTGACTGCAGATGGCGCCACAAATATCAGCAAATTGTAAAAATGTCACCAGCACACCAGTCCTTTTAGGATACCAAAAGCTTAATTTATTGAAATTCTTTGTCATATGAACAAGCGCTTTCGGGACCACACAAGGTCCTTTCATCAGGCTTTAGCATTGACAATGTCAATTTCAATGCTAAAGCCTGATGAAAGGACCCTGTGTGGTCCCAAAAGCGCTTGTTCATATGACCAAGAATTTCAATAAATGAAGCTTTTGCTATCCTAAAAGGACTGGTGTGCTGGTGACATTTCTACAATGGGTTGCTAGACCTGTCCCCTCAGCCTCTTCTCCCCTGGGCTCCAGCACTCTAAGGACCACTGACATCACCATATCTAATGCAGGACCACTGACCTGCATTAGACATAGGGAATACGAGAGACATTCCTCAAGCGAAGGAGAAGAGAGGCGAATGCTGACCTAAGTGGAACCAAGGTTCAGGTGAGTATATCTGCTTTCTTTGACTCCCCTAGACAAACGAGCATGTAACCCTTGCAGTGCAGGGGCAGCTCTACTGCAAGGATACGTTTTTTTATATTCCCGGAGTTCTTCTTTAAACTAGAATAGGGCTTTAACCATGTGTTCCACTGTGTTCGCTTCAGCATGATCCTAAACAGGCTGCACAATTTCAGAGGGCTGGTGAAATTCTAGTAACCGCAACTCTGCAGAGGAGAAGGGCGAGGAAAGGTTGGCAATGTGCTTTTCATTAAGTTACAAATAAAGAATGTTAATAGGATTAAAATAAAGAACACTGGCGAATTTCTCTATGCACACAACCTAAGGCTTGCAATAGCTGGGTTCATATTATATGTGGTAACTCTGCCCACCATTTAAAGTAAACCTGTGGCTATATTAAACAATTAGACCTTCATGTGCATAGAATGACATGTGACATTATAACAAGCAGCATATGGTGCCAGAGCATACTGCCATTTTAAATCTCAGTCCATCCACATGCAGCCCCCTGAACTACCTATGTACATATCTTTTTCAGATTTACATTTTATACTATCACACCTCCCATGTTGCAATAATTTGTCCTGGAGCTTCTCTGACATTGAGTTTTGAGGTGCACTTGGGGGGAGTACTTAACTCCTACAACGAAAAAAAAAAATTTTTTTGCTAACACAGAACTCCAGTTAAAACAATTAACTGCCCATTAAAACATAGAACGGAAAACAGCTTTTGCTGTAATATTCATGTTCAGGGCTAGTTCACATCAGCCCCAGTGCGTTCCGGCCCGATTCGGTGCCAAACGCTCTGGATCACATCACAGCTGGCTCACTGCATTCTTGGGAGGGAGCTTAGCGGTGCATTGAAGTGCAATGGCACCGCAGCCACGCCCCCCCCCCGGCCGCAGTGTGATTGCCCGCACCAGAACGCATGTCAAATCAATGCCTGCGTTCCGGTCCGGTGTGGTCAGAAAAAATGCTGCATGCACTATTTTTTCTGACCGCACCAGACCAGAACGCAGGCATTGCAGTGATTAGTATTTATGTGCCATGTTTGTGTGGAATTCAGCTTCCTTCTTTCTGCCCAAACTGGACCACGTGTGTGCAATCAGTTGCCGCTATGAATGCATTAAGGTGCCCATACACCTTACAATTATCTGCAGATTTTCTGTATTCAGATGGAAAAAGTACAACAGATTGGCCCAGGTGGAGATTACTCCATCCACACAGTCAAGAGTAGATGGAGGAATCTGTTGCACCTTTTCCATCTGACCACAGAAAATCTGCAGATAAATTGTAAGGTGTATGGCCAGCTTTAGAGAAATCACACTGTTAGCACCTTTGAGAAAGGAACTGATTTGATTGATTGACTGTTCTAAGTAAACATATGTGCAATATGCTGGTGTTGTATAATTCTATATGGGATGTGCGGGATCCCTTGTACGTCCCTGTGCCTTTAAGGGGGTTGGGCTTCCTCCTGACAAACCTGCACACAATTTTATCTTGTGCCCTATGTGCTTCAAGATGGAGGCTCTGATAGTTTAGAGTTAGGACCGCACTATAAGAGGTGCCTTGGCGCGGCTGTGCGGCTTTCACATTTTCTGCAGAAGACGTATATCCAAACCTCTGTTGTTTTTAACCTTAGTGTGAGACAAGTTTTTTTACATGCTAGCTTGTGAGTGTCCCAGGAAAACCTTTTGGTATAATTCTATAAAACATTTTTGGGACATGACATACACTACCAGTCAAAAGTTTTAGAACACCCCCATTTTTCCAGTGTTTATTGAAATGTAAGCAGTGAATAACCTGAAATGGTACAAAGGTAAGCGGTAAATTGCCAGAGGTGAAAAAAAAAGTTTAGGGTAACAAAAGCTCAAAAATAATGTACATTGCAGAGATATACAAAAACTTTTTCAGGGAAGTAATAAGGTGTTAACAGCTCACAGTTGTTCTGCAGCAATGTAAGTTAATTAAGCCTTGAACGTTTATGCCAATAATTCCTAAAGGTGTCACAACTTTTGTGGATTAATCACAAGCCCTCTGTCTGTGTAAAAGCAGTGTTGGAACAGACTGTGTTACTACACCCTCTTATGCTATATTTGGACAGTATTGTACTGCAGGAAGCTCTCAAAATGGTGAGACAAAGGCAATTAACAAAAGAAGACAGACCATTATAACCCTTAACTGTCTAGGTCTTTCATTTAGAGAAATTGCAAAGAATCCAAGGTGTCAGTGAGTACAGTTTCCAACATCATCAAAAGGCACTTGGAAACTGGAAGAAACTCTGACAGGCCCAAAGCCACAAAGCAATTAGAAGACAAGTTTCTGAGAGTCAACAGCTTGTGTGACAGGCGGCTTACAGGACAACAGCTTCAAGCGCAGCTTAACACTGAACGAAATAAGCAAGTCTCAGTTTCCCCTGTGAAGAGAACACTTCTGACTACAGGTCCAGTGGAGGTAAGAAAGCCATTGCTAAGATGGCAAAACAAGAAAAATAGGCCTGACTAGGGACATGAAGCACTGCCAGTGGACTACTGAAGATTGGAAGATCTTATGGACTGATGAATTAAAATTTGAGACCTTCGGTTCATCACGCAGGGTTTTTGTACGCAGTCAAGTAGGTGAAAGGATGGTTTCTCAGTTGTGACACCAACTGTCAAACATGGAGAAAGAAGCGTGATGGTTGGTGGCTCTTTTTCTGTGGCATTTCACATCGCCATATAAATACCCTCTTTTTTACGCCTAGTTGGTCAGGGGTTCATCCTACAGCAAGATAATGACCCAAAACATAGCTCCAGGCTGTGTCAGAACTACCTTAGAAGGAAAGAACAAGACGGTAGGCTTCAGATCATGGAATGGCCAGCACAGTCTCCAGACGTAAACCTCATCTAGCTGGTTTGGGATGAACTGGGCAGAAGGGTGAAAGCAAAGCAACCTACAAGTGCAACACATTTGTGGGAACTTTTGCAACAGTGTTGAGAAGAACTTTCCGAACAATATTTGATTTCTGCTGTAGAATGAATGCCATGAGTGTCTTCAGCTGTTACATCTGCAAAAGGATGCTACTTTGAGGAGTCAAAAATTTAGATTACATTTTACAGAAGAAAATGATTCCATGATTTCTTTTGGATGTCCAATTGTTTATTTGTTCTATGCTTTATTTTCAGGGTACACTGAGACATTAAACAGGAAAAAACGTTTGACCAGTTGTGTATATTATAGGGTTGCACAGATACCAAGTACAGTACTCGGTACAAGTACAAGTACATGTACATGTACCGATACTTTTGAGCTCCAACACTACACTAGAGAAAAATTCCAAAATTAGGAGGCAGCTGTCATTTGTAAGGAGCACACGGAGCTCCTGGGATTTGTACATCTCTGTTTTAATGTATGATTTTGTTTTTATAAATAAAGGGATGCACAGATACCAGTTTTGCGAGTACGAGTACTGGTACTTGCCGAGTACTTACAAGTACGAGTACTGATACATTTTTGTTTATTGTCATGTGATGGTTTTTCTAAAACAATACAGACTAATGATTTCAGGACAGTGGAGGAGCGCCAGAGCCAGGTCCCAGCTGCAACTTCTGCAACCCTGGTAGTTCTCATGAAAATGCCAAGTATCTGCACTGGTACTTGAAAAGTATCTGTGCATCCCGAGTATATTATGTTGTATATCCCAAAAACATCTTACTGCAAATGCGAAAAGTGCCACAGAATAAACAATACAATAGGATGTACAAGCAGTGTTCTGTGATAGAGACGTATACATGAAGGAAACAGGATGCTAGGTTTGATCCTGCTTTAAACCAGTTTAAAAATCAAATAAACTGGACTCCTTATATACATATGTCCAATGTGTACGGTGTCAATGCAGATATATGCTTTGCCGATAAAGCCATGCAAAAGCACAAGCTTGGCTGTAAAATCATCCTAGGTCAACATTGGTGTTCTCACGGAGCCCTCCAGGGAGAGAGGGGCTGTGTGTTCTGCGAGTGTCAGACACATACAACAATCCACTGGCAAGCTGGCATGGTGAAAACATGTGCGTGTATATGTGGAACCACCCACACAGCAGATGGAGAAGCACAGGAATGAAATTAGCATGTGAGCACTTAAATGTGACTTCTTCTTTTCAATCTTTTTGAACAGCATATTAAAGAGGTTTTTATTTTTACTGTTTTACTGACAAGGTTTGCATCCAGCATGAGCATTAATTTTTCTCCCCTTTACCAGCACCCAGGATGCCAGAGATCTTGCTATCAAATAACATTAATGTGACACTCCTCCTTTCCTCCCACGTTACCTCACTGGAGACAGAGAAAGCAAGCTGAGCTATCAATAGTGAAGAGCTGCCCCTGCTGTGAATGGTACTTTTCCTGTTCCAAAGACACACCTTTATTTCATATGGCACCCCAATGCACTAAGGCAATGCAGCTCAGACACACATGCGCTGAAACGCACAACGATGCTCAGTGATGAATTACCATGTTTTGTAGTTTGCTGCATTGGATACTGCATGCCTGCCTTTGGTCTGTTCCCTGCGTTGGCAGCCCATTTAAAATGCAATTCACATCAATGCGTAGCACAAAATAGTGTTAGCACAACAAACGGAGAAATGTGAATCAAGCATTACGGTCGGCTGTAGGATGACCAGATTTTTCAAATAAAAGTTAGGAACACAATAACGCACTATGAATAAACAGAAACGGGAACCATACCGCACTCCTTACCGGGATTCCCACTTGATGAAGATCGGTGCTCGAAATGACTGCGGATGGCACCGCCACACATGAACAATAGAAAAATGTCACAGCACACCATAAGTTGAAAAAGCAAAACATTTTATTGCCAATAGCTGTATCTCATTGGCAAGCGCTTTCGGGGGCCTCGCAGGGTCCCCTTCATCAAGCATAGAGATAACGCTAAGATATCTCTAAGCCTGATGAAGGGGACCCTGCAAGGCCCCGAAAGCGCTTGCCAATGAGATTCAGCTATTGGCAACAAAATATTTTGCTTTTTCAACTTATGGTGTGCTGGTGACATTTTTCTATTGTACAATAATGCACTATGACACACAATGTGTGGTATATTATTTATGCAGATCTGCTTCACACTATACACTCAGCTGTGCACTCTATAATCCACACTGCTCCACTGTGTCTGCAGCCCAGCCAGTACAAATTAAGGGACAGGCTGTACCTGTGCCTGCGTGCAAATATCCTATAGACTTGAAAGGGACATTGCTCCTGCAGTATGGGTATGTGCAATAGGGAAATAAGGAGTGTTCACAGTTTACAGTATTGAGCGGGTAAAAAAGTGGGTTTGGGGGTTAAAATTTGTGAACTTGCCCTTTGTATCCATTTTTCTATCGCTAAGAGCAAAAACCCCAAAAAAGGCGTTATGTTTCCTCTCAGATAACGATCAAATGTAATAACACGCAGATGTCAGAATGGTCACTTGTGTGGTAAATCATACATTGTTACAAAGAACAGCTTTGTATTTACATGTGGTAAAGCTATGTGGAATGTGCAGGCTCATAAACTGCCATGGGTTACGATGGATTGGGAAAGGTAAAACAACCTCAATACATGAATGCGATATTTAACAAGGACTGGTCTACTGCAGACATATTACCATCATCATCCTTATTATTAGACACCTCCCACATTTCTGAGATCAAAAAGGAGGGGCAAAGTGTGTAGGCAAAGAGCACAGATCAATAATACCAAATGCTATAATAAAGAGGTTGGATGGAAGGTTTAATGTAATGTAACACTTTTGGAAGTTAAAGCCCAACTCCAGGCACAATAATTTTTGTTTCTTTTTTTAAACTTTTTAATTATAACCTGCTTGCAAAAAGGCGCGACTCAATGTATGCGCATACAACGCACAAAAAAAAGTGCAGCGACTTGGGTGTGAATGCAGTCAAAAGCCCTTTTCACATGGGCGCCTTCAGTTGCGATCGGCAGGGGATCTGTGCATGGATCCTCTGCTGATCGGAGCAGTTCGGAGCGGATGTCACCGTTGTGACATCCATGTCCGTCCAGTTTTTTTTCTGCATATTGCGATGGTGGAAAAAAATGAAATTACCAGACACATGTTGGTCTATGGGGAGTCAGGTGTATACTAATATGTCTGTTCACATCAGATTACCCCCGATCCGCTACAATCAGGTCTGCCAAAATGGAACTCAGAGTCACTCCAAGCTCGCTCCTGTGATAGACTACAATCTCACGTTTAGTTTACTCATTTGTATTGTAGTCCATCACAAGAGTGAGCTTGGAGCGGTGACTACTTTACAATACACACAGGGGCCATGGGGAACAAAAGTAGTCACCCTCCAGAAGGAATGACAGTGTCAGCATGAATTCAGAGATGATTGGAGGATCTTCAGCCGAGTGATACACAAATAAGATACATTTTTGTTAATAATTAAAGTACTGGAAAGCATTTTAGGGCCAGTTCACACCAAATGCGGTGTGTTCCAGAGTGGTAACTGCTGGAACTCACAGCAAACGCACACTGAACTCCCCCTTTTGCATTAAAGCAGCAACGACGCCCGCCCACACTGTGATCGGACGCATGGCAAAACATTGCCTGCATTCAGGTCCAGTTTGAACGCCCAAAAAATAGCAGGAGCTGGACCAAAACGCGGGGGCGTGGCTGCGGTGCCATTGTTTCAATGCACCGCCACGCCCCCTCCCGCCCCAGAACGAAGTGGGGAGTTTAGTGTGATATTGCTGTGCGTTCCAGCAGCTACCGCTCTGGAACGCACAACAATTGGTGTGAACTGGCCCTTAGGATTTTGAAGTGACACTAAACTCAGGAATTAAATCTTAAAAATGCATTCAAGTACCTTAACTATTAATATAAATGTATCTCATTTGTGTATCATTCGGCTGTAGATCCTCAAATAATTTCTAAATTGGTGCCGACACTGTCCTTCCTTCGGGAGGGTGGCTGCTTTTGTTCCCCATGTCCCTGTGTGTGTTGTAAAGTAGCCACTACTCCAAACTTGCTGGACTGCAATCGCAATACAAATTAGTAAACTAAACCTGAGATTGCAGTCCATCACAGAAGTGAGCTTGGAGCGGTGGCTACTTTACAACACACACAGGGACCATGGTGAACAAAAGTAGCCACCCTCCAGAAGGAAGGACAGTGTCAGCACCAATTCAGAGATGATTTGGGGATCTACAGCTGAGTAATACACACAATAAGATCCATTTCTGTTAATAGTGAAGGTACTTGAATGCATTTTTCAGATTTAACTTCTGAGTTCGTGTCACTGTAAGCAAACCAATGGTTACCTGAATCAAAGAAAATTGTAAGTAACTAAGCTTATGTCAATAAAAACATTTTTTAAAAGATGCCTGATAAATTAATTATATACCTTAATAAATGTCATGCAGTTACCGGTAATTTTGTTACTGTAAAGGTGAATGTCCTCATTAAGATTCTGCCTGTGCAAAACAAACAGAAAACAATGAATATCAGCTATACATAAAAAGGCCAGGATCATGTGTTGTATCACGCTGCATATCGCCATCTCCATTACCAGCACTCATGTTTGGATAAAAGAGTACAAGCTGCATCTGCCATGCAAACAATGAAAT
Source organism: Nanorana parkeri (assembly GCF_000935625.1). Lineage (NCBI taxonomy): Eukaryota > Metazoa > Chordata > Amphibia > Anura > Dicroglossidae > Nanorana > Nanorana parkeri. The sequence continues at coordinate 256,979 of NW_017306789.1, forward strand.
CTGTTCACAAAGAGCTGTGCTTCAGGTTTTTTGTAAAGAATAACAATCAGTTATTGAATAAAATCATCTCTCAGCTTGGTTGCAATATGCTAGAGAGTTCAAGTGGCCATAGAGCCCACTTTACAGAAGGTTACCTTTCCTCTCCCTTGCTGCTAGCTAGGTAAAGCTGTTCTCCATATTCACAGTAGAGTGAGTGAGTGGTGTCCCCCTACAACAGGAAGTGGGTTTCTGCCAGGATCACCGGGTCAAAATATACCTTTGTGTTATAATCAATCATGAAAAAAGCAAACGCAGCGACCACATCAAATGACAGGTAAATTACAACAGATTACTTTTTTGTTCTTAGGTTTAAATACAATGACAATGTCACGGGCTACGAGAGACTTTTGCACATCCTTGATGGCAAAATGCTCCTGTGCCATGTAACCTGTAAGGCCTCATTCACACGAATAACGGCCGGCCTGTACAGATCCGTGACTCGTACACGGCCGTATCGGGCAGCATGTGCTGCGTGTGATTATATGCAGCAGTCTGTCCTTCCCTATGGGAGTACGCGGGCCGTACGCCGCCCTATGGTCACCAGACCTGCACATCTGTGCGCGTGCAGGTGTCCGAACTCGTATACTGACAGGATGGATCTTGTCTGCATCCGAGCAGGGACACCCGCACAGACGTGCAGTTCGGGAGTGCGTAGGGCGGCGTACTCCCATAGGGAAGGACAGGCTGCTGTGTATAATCACACGCAGCACCTGTCCTTCCCGGGAGCGGCCTGAAACAGCCGTGCACGCAGCACGGATCGGCACGGGCCGGCCATTTCTTGTGTGAATGAGGCCTAAAAGTGAGCTTTTGTGTAGTCTGGTCATCAAAGGGTTATGATAAACATTTCAGTTTTAATGTTTTGTTCTCGGATCTCCAATATTTTATAAAAGATATGGCTAACGCTCTTTACAAGAGTTATTTTTACAATATACAACAAAGAGCTATGAGAACATAGCCTTAGTATGCCAACAAAAAATGGCAGGTTAAATGTTGCCAATGCCACAGTGAGGGGAGTTGTTGGGGTTTTGATTTACAGAAGAAATCCAGGAATTAAAAAAAAACAAAAAAAAAAACTGGGGTTTACACATCTCTATTTTTTTCGTTCAGCCAACAGGGGCGGGAGATTCCTCTATTAATGCTTATGAGCGCTGATGGAGGAATCCCCCGTTGTGTGCATTGTTTGAGAAATAGCCAATAGCAGGCTGGCTATTGCTCCCAAATGTTTACATTCTGCTGCGGACCGCGGATCCTAGCCGCCGGCCGGCAGCGAGATGTAAACAAAGACTGTCTTTAGCACTAAATACATTGGGGGAAATGTTTCAAAACTGGAGCAGACAGAATGTGGAGCAGTTGCCCAACCAATCAGCATCTCTCTTCAGTTTGCTCAGGTAAGATCTGCAAATGAGACAGAGATGCTGATTGGTTGCAGTGCAAATCTGCTCCAGATTTTGTCTGCTCCAGTTTTGATAAATTCCCCCCATAGTGTTCCCTTGTCTTTGAAGAAACCGCCCATTAAAACATTTAAAAAAACAAATCGAGGACATATTTTTTGCCAGTTGCTTGAGAGTGCTGGTTGTTTGAATGCCGTATAATGGGGAGTTTACTGTAAATATGTCATAGATGATAGCTGAAGGAATATATTTAATTTAAGACTTCGAGCCCATTCACACCAGGGCAGCTGCGGATCAGCACGGTTACCACGTTGATCTCAAAAGGGAGGTCTTGGTAGTTTTTAATTGCGTTTCAGCTCTGAAACTCAATTGAAAACACCCAAAACCGCGCTGATCGGCGCCGTTCCATTGAAAGCTGTATGGAAACCGCAAAGATAGTGCAGGGAGCAGTTCGGGTGGGGGTTTGGATCGCACGGACCCGCATGTCATGTCAGCAAATCCGTGCGGCCGAATCCACACAGCCGAACCGCCCTGTCGTGAACCAGGTTGTTCAGATTGCATAAACCCGAAATGTTCAGATTGCCTTAACTCGAATTGTGACTGGTTCTCCTAAAACTCCACTCAAATGTGTATATTCGCCTGCACTTTATACAATTCAGAAAGTAGAATACGAAATAGTGGACATGTCTTCAACACAACAGCTGTCAGGCTTTCCTAAATACAGAGTGTGGATCAATACTATTAACAACTATGTGAATGGAGAAATGGAAAACAACAAAATCAATGTTACAGTGTCTGCATACACCAACACGTTTCACATTAGATCTGTTACTAGGAGGTATTTCGAAAAAAATATCAAACAGGACCCACAAAAGTAAGTGCAAGTAAAGGATTCACAACAATTTGGCAATCATTCAAGGCCAAGTTCAATAATTAGCTTCAGTTTAGTCAAAGAAAAATGTTTTTAAATTCCTCCCTCCATCTAGCCCCCATAATTCATTAAACCATCCCCCTACAGGTGCTTACTAACCTCCTATGATGGCAGCGGCCTCCCATATGTCATCCGGTAAAATTCTAGTGCCGGGGTGCGCTGTACAGTAACATCCCATGGACTTGAATGCCTCTACTGCAGGAGCAAAGTCCCAGTAAAGTCTATGGGATGTTAGAGCACAGGTGCAGCCCGGCACTAGATTTTTACCATGCAGAATGAGGACAATGCGAGAAGCAGCTGCCATCAGGGGAGGTAAGTATCCACTTGCGGGTGTTAATGGATCAGTTTAGTGTACATAGGGGGCTAGGAAGAGACAATAGGGGTTTTAGCCAATTATTGACATCCAGTATCTATACATAACTCATAAAATTCATGCAGAGCCTCAGACTTCAAAAACATAAGTTTAAAAAAAATGACTATTTTATCATTATTGTAAAAGGAAAGTACACAATTCAATGCATTTGCACTGAGATTATACATCATGTATTCATTATTAGAAGCCTGAGGAGTTTATGTCCTTCATGTACAAATTATTTGGAACACAAGATCATGTAATTCAACCAATAACTCATACAAGACTTCTGGGAAAAGACATTAACAAGTCATTCTGGTGCCAAAATTACTCAGTGGACATGGTCAAAGTACCAATCACAAAGAAATAACAGACTCCTTCTTGCAAGCAGACTAAACCTAAATGGCAGGCGTGGCAGCATTAGTAATTGGTTTGTTGGAAGTCAGCTCTTAAGGTGCCCACACACCTTACAATTTATCTGCAGATTTTCTGTGGTCAGATGGAAAAAGTGCAACAGATTGGCCCAGGTGGAGATTACTCCATCCACACAGTTAAGTGCAGATGAAGGAATCTGTTGCACCTTTTCCATCTGACCACAGAAAATCTGCAGATAAATTGTAAGGTGTGTGGGCAGCTTTAGGAAACTGCGCAATCGCTGGTTATCTTTACCACACTTTATCTTTAATCCACATAAAATGGTATAAACAACCATTATTATATCAACAGAGAAGAAAAGGATGTTTGCAAGGCCAGTACAGCAATGTGGGTGGTGGGAAAGTGCAGGACAATATTTACCATTAAAGTGACACTAAACTCGGGAGTTAAATCTTAAAAATACATTCAAGTACCATAACTATTAAAAAGTGACATTAAAGCCAAAAACTTTTTTCCCTCCTCCCAATGTTAATTAAAGCACTTACCTTAGATTATGTCTCTTAATCCAATCTTCCTCTTCTTTCCTGTCCTTTTCAGCCTTCACTCCAGCGATGCAGCAGGTCTCTAATCCAGCGCTGACTCCTCTGTCCTTGCTGGCACGGTTTCCCACGGTGTCTGCATGCAGGTGCACGCGTCCATAGACTTACCTTGTGTCTCTCCTCGTCTCCCGGTCGAAAATCCGAACTGCGCCCGCCCCAAGATGGTTTTCAACCGCCCGAGACTTTTCTGTCAGGGTAACTTTAAACCGCTTTTAGCGCCGTTTTTGTATTTTACATATATCTACTGCTTGCTAGCCGTAGATATATGCAAAAAAAACGTGAGGGTTTAGAAACCTTTTAACATGTATGTATCTTATGTGTGTACACTCGGCTGTAGATCCTAAAATCATCTCTGAATTGGTGCGGAGTGTCTGCACCAATTCAGAGATGATTTTAGGATCTACAGCCGAGTGTACACACATAAGATACATACATGTTAAAGGGTTTCTAAACCCTCACGTTTTTTTGCATATATCTACGGCTATATCTACGGCTTCTGGAGGGTGGCTACTTTTGTTCCCCATGGTCCCTGTGTGTGTTGTAAAGTAGCCACCTCTCCAAGCTCACTCCTGTGATGGACTACAATCTCACATTCCGTTTACTAATTTGTATTGAGATTGTAGTCCATCACAGGAGTGAGTCTGGAGTGGTAATTGAATGCACTTTTAAGATTTTACTCCTGAATTTAGTGTCACTTTAAAGCATATCTAATCCTAAAAGTTAACATCTTATATATTGCAGTTTACCAATCCTTAAATATGGTGGCTGCGTTCATTTTCTTCATTTTCACCTGGTGAATCAGCCAGTAAGTCAGTTACTTCTCAACTAATTTTGACACTTAGCTTATTGGTATCCATTTAGCGCAGATTAGCTGTTGTAAAAAAAAAAGTTACCTCTCAACTGCCTGTATCACAGGGGTCCCCAACCTGGTAGGATCCTGGACCCGTTAGAAATCTGGACATGCACGTCACTTCCAGCGGTGTCGAGGGCATCGGGGGGGTCTTTTGAATGCACAAGCTCAGAGCTACTGATCAGGTCCAGAAATTCCACTGGCAATCGCGCATGTGCGGGGAAGCGGTTCCATAACATTCACAGCCGAAGCAAAAATTAACGGGGAAGCTCCTGCCTTTACAGTATAACACTACCCTCTCTACAGTGTGACAATGCTACTGTCCAAGGGTGGCTTTGTTGTTCCTCCATAAAGTTAAGCCATCCTAAGGCTGGCCACACACCTTACAACCATCGCAAGACTTTTGTCTTGCGATGGTTGTAAGGTACTTAAAAAAACGTACAATCTGCCTATCTTGCCTAGGCAGATCGTACTTGCGATGATCGCAAGCCATGCCCCCTGAGGGGCGGGCTTCCGATGACCACAATGCCGAACGGGCAGTGTGCGCTTGCGCACACCGGCCCGTACGGCTGTTATCGTACGGACATGCCACAAACCCGCCGAACATCGTACGATGCTCGGCGTGTTTTCGAACATGTCCGTAAGTTTAAAGTCGTGCGACCTTACAGTAGTAGAGGTCGCACGGCTTCCACACACCTTACGATAATCGTACGATCGGGGGATTTCCCACGATTATCGTAAGGTGTGTGGGCACCCTAAGACAGGAAGTGTGTTACTGGCCAGATCACCTGATCACCTGCTGACAAAAAAGGAAAAAAAATGGCTAAAAAAAAACTAATGCAGCCACCACATTTAAGGATTTCTAAACTACAATATATTACAAGAAAGAAAGAAGGGGAAACACAATTACAATTTGTTGCAGATCCCCTTTAATTTTCTATTTATCTGATCAGCTCAGTAGTAGAACTAAAAGGAAGGGCAGAGGTGCGGAAAGTCTAGGGCTGCTGAAGGAGTCACATGACTGCCTGCAAGTGATTTATTGACGGGCTATAAATTTCGCAGGTAGCAGTGCATTTGAAGCAGCCTAAATATGATCATGAAAACAAAGTCAGCTCAAAGCTTTGTCCAGCTCTGTTCATTTTCAGCAAATGCAAATCAATATAGCAATGGGTAAATTTAGCACATACAGAACATTTTGCAGGCCCCATGATCAACACAGTCGTAATTATTTTTAGTCAGTGGAAACTAGAGCCTCCTCCAATATGTATACAAAAAGATACAAACAGATAAAACATTAAAGGAGAATTATGAGGCAAGTGATTTTCACTCAGCCTCATAATCTGAGCCAACCTGCGACAAAGAAACTGTCACAGGTCGGCTCAGTAGATCGGGAAGAGAGTGAACACATACCGTCGCTCGCTCACTTCTCAATCTATCCCTGCAGAGAGCCGTGACTTCATTCACGGCTCCCTGCAGGGATTTCCCCCCTCCCCTGTCCGATCCTCCAGCGCTGACTGGCGTAACGGACGGGGGAGGGAGGGGGCGGGCACAGCTGGCTCTGCCTCTGGATAGGCAGAGCCAGCTGTCAATCCCGCAGCTGGGTGGATCTTGACAGCAATGTCGGGATCCGTCCCGGCTGCGGCGTCTCAGTATACCGCGAACTGTAGCTCGCGGTATACTGAGCTTTGGGTCACGGGAGAACGCTAGTTTGTGTTCTCCCTTGACCCTTTGGAGAACTATGGGGAAAAGCCCTGACCCCATAGTTCTCCTTTAAAAGGTAACACCTCAGAAAAAGAATTCAAATATCAAGTAACAGGACTACAAGCAGGAGACAACCAAAATGCTATACAATGTAAATAGGATCTTTATAACAAAACGTAAACTGAGGAATGACCCCGATGTAGGGAATAAAAAACAGGGAACAAGTAAATGGCAAATCAAGGGAGGGAGAGTTATATTACATCTTGTTACACAGAGGCATCAGCAGTACGCTGGCAATAACTAGTGCCAAGGGAGAGGAAAATAAAAAGTATGGGAGAAGAGCCTTAATTCCTGGAGACCTCTGACTTTACCTAGACATGTTCAGGGTGACTTATCAAAAACTCCCTGTATCCCTGAGATCAACACAGTCTTTTGGTTGCACACTGGACCACTCGCCCCAATCTGGTATTTTGCATTCCTTCATTCCCACCCCCCCCTTTGTTTGGGTGTTTTGTTTTGCCCCTTGCCTGGCTCCCCTGATGCTACCTCATTTGTCTTTCTTCTAGCTGTCTAGATCTTCACCTTTGTTCTCTGCCTTATCTGGTGTCTCTCAAGGTTAGTAAGTCTATTCTCTGGTTAGACAGGGTTGGAGGCTTCTTGTGTAAACTTTTAGGTTGCAATGTGTATGTATAAAAACTTTAAAAGGTTACTGCTCGGGATCGGAAACAAGATTCCAGTTTTAGACTACGATAGTTGCACAAGGTTGATGGCAACTGAAGTTGTCTCTATACATGTTTTGAAGTGCATATTTACCTGGATTTTCATTCTGTAATCTGGAAGTTATGACCATAATTGTGTATTATTTACAACTGATTTTCTTACTGTTCCCAAACGGTTTATAAATAAAGAAGAAAAAAAAGAAAAAAAAAAGAAGAACGGAGCTCAGACACATTTTTCAGTCTCCAAGTTACAAAGAAAAGTATGCATCTATGACAAGTAATACTCCCCACTTACTATTATTAGGCCGTTAATGGCCAACGTTGACCCCAGTTATAACAATCAAAATTTCAATTGAACTGTAAAAAAGGTCTGCACATCTATAAATTCTGAAGGTTAACTTGTGCCTTGCCCATATACAGTAAACTCCCCGTTATCCGGCATCCACAGGGGTTGGTAGATTCTGGATAAATGTAGCTTCTGCTTGCTTGAGAGATACTATTAAAAATAGGTCTAACTAATGCCATACCCTATACTATACCATACCATAACATAAACTCTGTATTGACTTCATATTAATACTGAAATGCAATAATCAAAAGCAAATTAAGACAAATAGACACACTTAATACAAAATAAGACACATAGACACACAATTGTTTCCAGGATAATACATGCCGCAGATCAGCAGAACATTGAGTACACAGGGGACTTTTTTTTTCTGGTTAGATGAAAGTTCTGGTTAGTTGAATTCCGGATAACAGAGAGTTTACTGTACCTACCTTTCCTTCACTCCACCGCCACTCTGTTCAGTGTCGTGAGCTAAAGGAAATACCCCAGATATAAAAGCCAATCAGCAGTGTCACAAAGTGAGCCATAGCTCCGTGGAAGCTACTCCAGCGACTTGTATCTTTACCTACATGTCATGGTATATTCACTTCTTTGTTTACACTTGTCCAGCGCTGACAGTACAAAGCTCTCTCAATCCATACATCGCTGCCATCTTTTCTGCCACTCCTTCCGGGTTCGTCTCTCTCCTATATGGCCACTGTTGATGGAACTCCAGTGCATGCTTGCAGTAGCTGCCCAGCACCCTGCTCCATTCTCAGCAATCTTTTGGATTGTAAGCCTTCACGGGCAGGGCCCTTCTTACCATCTTGTCTTGAATTGTATTGTGATTGTAATATCTACCTTATATTGTATAGTGTTGCGCAAACTGTTGGCACTATATAAATCCTGAATAATAATAATAATAATTTACAGATGTCAGGAATGGGCTGGGAGTGAACGCTGCACTGCACATATGCTGCAGACAGTGTGTACTAGAACAAAAATTACTAGAAGCAAAAAAGAAAGGGTTTCCTGGCAAAAGAGATATGCACAGTTTTGTTTTCTGCCAAAAACTCCTAACAATCTTTTTTTTTTTTAAAGTTCTGCTTCAAGATACAATATAATACATATTTAATTGCGCTGTATAAAAAATTGACTGACTGAAACATAAATGTTTTAATCAGATTATTGTATTGTATAGTTCTACATAATGTTCTGTATGACAGACTTTATAATCCAAATCTGTTTGCATGTTTAACTTTAAAAGAGAACTATGGGGTAACCTTTTTATCCCATAGTTCTCTTTAGGGTCACGGGAGGACATATACTAACCTCCTCCTGTGACCCAAAACTCAGTATAAAGCAGGCTATAGCCCGTGATAGCCTGCGATATACAGAGAGCGCTCCAGCCGGGACAGATCCCGACAATGCTGTCGAGATCCACCCAGCTGGCTGATTGACAGCGGGCTCTGCCTATCTAAAGGCAGAGCCAGCTGTGCCCGCCCCTTACCCTGTCCGTTCCTCCACTCAGCGCTGGAGGATTGGAGAGGGGAGGGGAAAATCATGTGGGGAGCGGTGACTGACAATCACTGTTCCCTGCAGGGAGATGTTTGGGAAGTGAACGAGCGACGGAATGTGTTCGCTCACTTCCCGATCAATAGAGCCGACCAGTGACAGCTTGTTTGTCACAGGTTGGCTCTAACTATGAGGATGAATGGAAATCCCTCAGCTCATAGTTCTCCTTTAAACTTCCTCAGCACAGATTGCCCTTAAACAACGCTCTGTAAAATGTGACAATGTGAAAATGACTTTTAAAGATTAACTTTCACACAAAATAATTTCATTTTAAAGAATGCAACACGTAGGCAAGCACATAATCATTAGCGCCACACAAAAACCCCATACTATAGTTAGAACACAGCAAGCCTGGTTATGAAAAGCTGAGCACAACCTAATCAAAGAGCCAGCATATGGAAGGACGATAAATATTTAACTTTTAACCATAAAGTAAGGCCACATCTTGGAAGTGAACATCATTCAAGGCTGTGTCCCTGAGTCTCCACATAGCTGGCTGTACAAATCAGCTAAATAAGGCACGATAAACACTCAGACAAGCTGTTGTTATGGAATAGTGCTCTCTTTAACGGGTATTGCTATTTAATGAGTGCTACTAAAGGCTACTGTGTATGTAAATACTGTGAGGGGAATTTATCAAAACTGGAGCAGACAAAATCTGGAGCAGTTGCCCATGGCAACCAATCAGCTTCTCTCTTTAGTTTGTTCAGTTAAGATGTGAAAATGAAAGAGAGAAGCTGATTGGTTGCCATGCACGGCTGCTCCAGATTTTGTCTGCTCCAGTTTTGATAAATTCCCCATCTGCGTATTTATGAATATTCTGTAAATAATAATAAAAAGAAAATCTTAGAAATATTTTATTATTTTAAAGTGAACCCATGGCTCACTTAGGCTTCATTCACACCTAGTGTTTTGTAGCGCTTTTTCTGCCCTAAAAAAAAAGGCCAGAAAAAAGCCCAAAATAAAATCCCGTTCATTTCTATGGCCCCATAGACTTCAATGGAAACGTTTAAAAATGCGTGTTCGCTGCGTTTTTGCATGCGTTTTCGCACACGCTTGCCTATTTACATCAATGTGTCACAATGTGCTCCAAAAATCTGCTCCAAAAAAACATGCAGCAAAAACGCTCATAGAAATGAGCAAACATGGTGTCGCTTGGGTGTGAATGAAGCCTAAAGCCCCTTTCACACGGGCGCCTTCAGTTGCGATCATCAGGGGATCTATGCATGGATACTTTGCTGATCAGAGCAGTTTGTAGCAGCGGTGACATCCATGCCTGTCCAGTTTTTTCTCCATCATGCATTGGTGGAAAAAAATGAAATTACCAGACCCAGGAATGTCTACAGGGAGTCAGATGAAAGTCGACATGTGTTTGTTTACATCAGATTACCTACGATCAGCCATGATCAGGTCCGCCAAAATTATTATTATATTATTATTATACAGTTTGTGCAGCACTTTACAATATCAGGAAGACATTACAATACAAGACAAATGGTAAGGAGGGCCCTACCCAAGAGAGCTTACAATCTAAGATGGAATTCAGTTCGGTTTGGGAGTCGGGGGTAATCAGATGTAAACGGACAAACGTCTGTTTAGATCCAGCTGCCCATAAACACACGGTCTTCTGATTAGATAAGCCTGAAAAACTGACAGGTGCACCTGATCGGAATACTCGTCTTAAAGGGGCCTTAAAAGGAGAACTATGAGGTGAGTGATCTCCACTCATCCTGATAGTTAGAGCCAAACTGTGACAAAGAAGCTGTCACCGGTCAGCTCTATCAATCGGGAAGTGAGCAGAAACATGCACTGTTCCGCTCACTTCTCGATCATCTCCCTGCAGTGAGCATTGACGGTCAGTCACCACTCCTCGCAGGGTATTACCCCCTCCCCTCTCCGATCCCTCAGTGCCGAGTGGGAGGAACGAACAGGGGAGGGAGCAGGCACAGCTGGCTCTGCGTCTAGACAGGCAGAGACAGCTGTCAGTCTCCCAGCTGGGTGGATCCCGCCTCTGGTGCTCTCAGTATATTGCAGGCAATAGCCTGCGATATACTGAGCTTTGGGTCACGGGAGGAGGTTGGTATATGTCCTTCCGTGACCCTAAAGAGAGCTACGGTAAAGAGAGCTATACTTACCCCATAGTTCTCTTTTACATTCCTAAACTGGCAACAGTAGCAAATAAGTTGCCCACTTGATTTGTTTACAAACATTAGAGTAACATTTCCTTTAACCCCTTCGTGACGGGAGACGTACAGTGTACGTCCCGGCACTTTGTGCCTATATGACTGGCCACGTACACTGTACGTGACGAGTTATATAAGGCTTTGTAATGCTGGTAACAGCTGATTCTCAGCAGTTACCAGTCAGTAATGAATGCCTCAGTATTGAGGCATTCATTAATAAAATAATTAAGCTTTTTGTAAAAGCTTCTTCCTTTCATTAATGAAAGAATGAAGCCGTTACATGCAAATACAGGACCGCAATTTGCGATCCTGTATTTGACAGCTGAAAATACATTTCACTCAAAAGATACAATGTATATCTTTTGAGTGAAATGTATCAGTTCTGATCGCCTAGGCACGATCAAAGAGCTTTTAGGGAGATCTGAATCTGACTAAAGTCAGGATCAGTCTCTAAGGTTATTATTAGCTGTTCCTAAGTTTGGAGCAGCCTAATAGCCAAAAAAAATTTTAAAAAGTTAATAAATTAAGCAGTCATAGTGACTGCTTGATATAAACTGACAAGAAAAAAAAAGTTTTTTATTTTTTTTACAAAGTGTAAAAAAAATGAAATAAAGTGTAAAACAAAATTCGGAAAATAAAAATGATATATAAATATATTTTTATACTATAATATAAAAATAATAATAATAATCAAAACTTGTAAAAAAAGTGTTTTCTTCTAGTTTTTTTCCTCATTTAGTTATTTTATTCAAACTAAGTGAGGGGTTATATGTGATATAATTATATAGCCCTAACTGTCCTCTAAAAACAATATATAATGTGTGGGTACATTTAGTAAGAAAGTATATTACTGCTGTGGAAGAATCACACAGCAAAAATGTAAAAAGTGTGTCAGTCATTTATGAACAGAAACTGAAAACTAGCTCAGTCATGAAGGGGTTAAAACACTTTGTACTTCTTTGAAATGCAATAGACACCCCTGGCCATTCAATCTTTGATCTTTGTAGGGAAGGGGGGCTACTGGCTAAGCTGCATTAAAGCACACCTTTCTAGAGCTGCAGCTAACGATTATTTTCAAAATCGATTAGTTAGCCGATTATTAAGTTCGTTTAATCGGTTAATCGGATAGAAAAAATGAGAGAATGTGGGCAGCCACTACTGAACTCCTTCTGAAAATGCTATTTGCTTGGCTGTGTTTGTAATTTTAAGATTTAACTTCTGAGCTTAGCGCCACTTTAACAGTAGAGTGGGGAAAGGTGTGAACTTCTATCAGGTGTTTATTGTTCTGACCATATTCTGAATTCAAAGTCAGCAATTGCAGCTCCTATACTTCTCTCACTACAGGTTTAACTCCAGCCCAAACTGTTATTTTTCGTCGTGGATAGGCAACAGTTAGAACCTCTGCCAGGTTTTTATTTCTGTATGGGCGTCTGTTGCAAAGATATCACCTCACCTCCTGTCCCAAAAACAATGATAGAAGAGAGGACAAAACAGGAAGTCAACAGCATTCAAAACAGCAATAAAAGACTGTTTAAGTAGCGATATCTTAGACGCTCTTTCAGGTTTCCATTGTTCTGTATTCCCATTGGAGATACATTATTAATATTCTCACTTGCTGTCCCCGCCACATTATCACCTGGACTGAAGTGAGGGGAACACCAAATGCTGCCGCAGAGCACTAAAGACCTGACAAGATTATCTAACCTTCATCCACTCTCTGTGACTCCAACCTAAATTGTTTTTTATTTTACAATTTCATTTTTTTCTTTTCAAATGAAGGGAATGAATTGGAAACATGAACAGCCCTCTGTGAATCAATAAACCTTTGCACGTGTGCATACATTCCTATGTTGAGTCCCACGTTTGTTTTTCAGTAGTATATACTGTAGCAATAAACTTCTGTAAAAGTTGTAACTTGTGACATTGCATGTGATCTTTATTAACCCATGCAGCTCTGATATGCTGTTACGCAAGCGCACAAAAAGGAAGCACAAAGGATTAAAATACACTGCAAGAACATTAAAGTGACCCAGACACCACATTATACAACTGAGCAAATATATAATGCAAATAGGGTAACTATTTCCCCCACTGAAGAAATCTGTGTTATATATGCAGAACTACTGGCACCCCTAACTTCACAGTAGTTCCATTCCACAGGCAGTCATTACCCGTAACTGTGGTGTCATCCTTCCCTTTCTTCCTCTGTGAGCAAAGTGTGTGAGATTCAAACAGGACTGGGCTCGGAAGATATGTAAAGCCCGAGACGCTAGTAGACTGCACAGTGACCCCACAGTAAGCTACAATAAAGCAGCACATGCACAAGATTATTATCTAAGTCTGCTAGGACTACTAACATATTAAAAGATGGTGGCACGCCATCTAAAAAAGTGGAACAGAGGGGGAATAGTGAGGTAATGGGGCAATATAAAGGATTTCTAAAACTACAGTCAAATATTTTTTTCCAAGGGCCATGTGGGATAGTTTTTCATTAAAGTGACTGTTACTAAAATAGAAATGCCAATAAAAGAGTTACCTGCAAAGAAGAAAGTAAATACCTCTCAAGCGGCCCGTGCCGCCAAACACCACTGTAATGAACTGGAATGGTCACCTGAAATTCAAACTCCAGATCCCCCCTGGGCTCCCTGGTCCTTCCTGCTGAGCCCTACGTCACAGGTTGGTGGATCAAACCACTGAGTGCAGAGGTGGACCACGAGATTGACACTCACTGAAACGTCACTTTCTGAAAAGACTTCAGGCTACGGCTTCTCTTCATTAGAGAGGTATTCGGCAGTGCATGTGGTAGGAGAGCTATTTTTTTTTCTCCTTTAGGACCCATTCACACCACATCATCTCCAGACCAGATCGTTTCCAGACCCAAAATGTATCCTAATGTATCGCTATGCTATTTCTGGCCTCTGTTCACACCAGTGCAGTCAGTTCCAGACCAGAAAAATACTGCTTGTCTCATTTAGTCTGGTCTGCAATGCGCTGGAACTGCAGCAGGTTCACACTATTTTCCGGATATGATCTGGTCCGGAAAATGGTGTGAACCTGCCCTAAGGGCTTGTTCACACCATGTCCAGATCAAATCCAGAGCAGAACAGTTTATTCCCGGACCAAAAAAGCAGCCTAATGTATCCCTATGGTATTTCTGGGCTCTGTTGACACCAGCGCAGCCCGTTCCAGACCAGACAAAAAAAATGACTGCTTGTCTCATTTTCTCTGGTCCGGGATGCACTAAAATGCATGGAAACGCATCAAAAACACAAAGGCACTGGTACGCACCTGAAACCTAAAAAGAAAAAAAAAAACGCTCCAGAACGCGGCAAAATGGTGGTAAAACATGGCAAACCGCAATGCACCGTGTTCCAGATCTGGTCCGGAAAATGGGTTGAACCTGGCCATAAAGGAAACTCTTTTACTGCCATTTCTGTTCAGAGTTGCATTGAGGGCAAGCTCATATGTATGACTAAAATCATCCAAAAATAAATATGGAAGGCCTGCAACTAATTCCTGTGATATGGTACAACAGGGTCATATTTATACATAACATGGATGGATATTAAAAGGAGAATCTAAAGTAGTAGTAGTAGTGTTGTGCGCTTGTTCACCTTTTTACTTTTTGTGACTGGGTGAACTAAACCTTTATGGTAACATGTTTATCATTTAAAGTAAAACTGAGAACTACTGCTGCAACATCAGCCATTTTAAACATATTGATTTTGTCCCTGTATATATTTTTACATATATTATGTGTTATTTGCGGAACAAATGTATTCCTTGTCTTATCCCATAGTCTACAGAGTTCTACGGCTTTGCACAGCACTTGTCAGTATAAAAGGTGCCCATACTTTTGTCTTGCGATGGTTGTGCGGTAATTTAAAAAACTTACGATCTGCCCATCTTGGACAGGCAGATCGTACTTGCGATCATCGCAAGCCCTCCCCCCTGAGGGGCAGGCTTACGATGACTGCAATGCTGAACGGGAAGTGTGCGCTTGCGCACATCGGCCCGTGCGCCATTTGTCTTACGAGCAGGCCACAAACCCGCCGACAATCGTGCGATTCTCGGCGGGTTTTGGAGCCTGCTCGTAAGACAAAAGACGTCGACCGTACAGTAGAAACGGTTGCACGCCTTTCATACACCTGCCGATTATCGTACGATCGCGGGATTTCCCGCGATTATCGTACGATAATCGGCAGGTGTATGGGCACCTTCACACTGAACATGCCTACAGGAGGGAAGAGCACAAGGATGACCTCACCACTGTGCAGCTGCTTCTTCATTATCCAATCAGCAGACTAAGGACTGGGAAAGCAGAATTTCAGCAACATTTGTTTTCTATAGTCATCCATCAGATGAGTGAGCACCCTTACCACAAGATCAGGAGGAGAATGCTGTTGAACTGTGTACATAATTGCAGCTATAGTAGTAAGGCTGGAGATATGATACAGTTCCTGATAATAACATTTCTCCTAGAGTTGCACTGTAAAGTGAACCTGTGTTCTGTCTATTCTGGAAAAAAATAGGTTTCATTCACTGAAAAAAATTGGTTTAATCCCCCCCTCCCTTCTCCAATCCTCCACCAACCCACCTATGAAATATCTGGTACTTTTAGGAACAAGAGACACTCTACCTCTCCACAATGCAGTATTGGTGATAGAGTTGAAATTTACAGCAAATTACATAAAATATTGGGATACATTTGTAAAAATCCTGCAGACTGAAAACAAGGCAGATTCTGTGACGTAGTAAGGTGTGAGACTTTGATCATTATTTATCTCCCAAATAACAAACTGTTCGATCCGTCCTTCAAAAGATCAACATGCAAAGGCCAGTTTTCCAGATGTGTGACCCCAATATGCACAATTGCAATTTCTGAGGCCCCTGGCCTCCTGTAGCACTTTTTTCCAATAACGTCTTTCTAAGTAATAGCACAAAGAAGAGGAAATCCAATGTTAATGTGCAACGTTGCTGACTGCACACATATTAGATGCACCTGGACCGATTTCTGTGTAATCAGCAAGTGATCGCACCTAATGGAACGCCATGGAAATGTGCTGTCAATGTACAGTATTCAAAATGTACGCAAAATGTTTTGCAATGTGTTTGGGCATAGACTGAAGTGAGGGAAGAGGTTTCCCTGAGGCCTCCAACATGGAGGAGGCCTGAGAGATGGAAAGAGGAAAAGAATCAGGACCAGTACAGGCTCTTGAAGTGCCCTGGATCTATGTGGACTTCAGAGCATGGTCAGTGTTTCTTTCCTGGATTGTGGAGCTGCATGGCTATTTTCACAAGATCCGGTGAGTCTGGAGCGGAGGATGGTTACCCCATGACACCTAGAACCCCTATACCCTCTCTTCCTAATAAGATGTTCAATAAAATATTCAACTAGCATCATATTACTGAGGTGGACTTCAATTGATGGGCATCAGAAGAGGGCGGATAGTGCTAATGGGCGCAGCTGGAGATCAACCCCTAGACTGACTAGATGTGGACCAGGCAAACAGCGGCTCCCTGCGGTGAGTTATCGCTACATTACTTTTAGACTTCTGGGTGAGGGGTGCTGAGTGTTTTAGGTGTCATGCCCTCTTAAAACTAAAGGGGCCATTTTTCATGCCTTGCATACTTGTTACAAGCATTTCCATTAATTTGATAAAAATAACGTTATCTCAACATATTTCCTGTTCTGTTCAGTCATAAAAGTTTGATTCTGGATAGCACTCTGGCAAGTTGCACGGGGTTCTGTATAGGCAGAGCCAGCTGTCAATCCTGCAGCTGGGTGGATCCCGAATGCAATGTCGGGATCCGTTCCGGCTGCGGCGTCTCAGTATACCGCGAGCTGTTCTCCCGTGACCCTTAGGAGAACTATGGGGAAAAGCTCTGACCCCATAGTTCTCCTTTAAGTGTGATGCTAAAAGCAGTAATATGTTGAATAAATGATGTATTTAAAGTCTGCCAGCGTTGTCCTGACTTTTTATTCTAATCGTTCTTTTTGGAATTAATGACAAACCTCTCAATTTTCTGAGCCAGGAATGAAGATTTGTTGCACAGGGGTTGTTGGCTGAGAATAGAAGGAGGCACACTCGAAAACCAAAACATGCAACCCTGAAGCCTTATGCTGGACAAACGCGTAATTCGAACGTACAATATAACGATCGTTTTAATCAGAAATGCTGCCTTTAGGAATCGAATGCAATAAATGGGCAGCTTGATCAATAAATGATTGTCTTCATAAGCAAAGAATGATCTGTCCCAGCGGAAGAGGCAACTAAATTCCACCAAATTGGTTTCCTATGTTGCTTCGAGGAATTATTTTCGTGTGAAAGTTTAAGATGACCGTATCAATGATCGATTAGCGTTACATGTATAGGTGACATTACTTCCAATCACACAGATGAAGAGGCATATTGAGTGTGTCCGGAGCTTACAAATACTTACATATTTTCAATTACATTGGCAGCAAAATCAAACACCACAACAACATACATACACTTTCTAACAATGCATCAATATTGACTTAGGGTCCACACACCTTACGATTATCGTACGATAATCGCGGGAAATCCCGCCATCGTACGATGATCGTAAGGTGTGTGGAAGCCGTGCGACCTCTACTACTGTAAGGTCGCACGACTTTAAACTTACGGACATGTTTGAAAACCCGCCGAGCATCGTACGATGTTCGGCGGGTTTGTGGCATGTCCGTACGATAACAGCCGTACGGGCCGGTGTGCGCAAGCGCACACTGCCCGTTCGGCATTGTGGTCATCGGAAGCCCGCCCCTCAGGGGGCGTGGCTTGCGATCATCGCAAGTACGATCTGCCAATGCAACATAGGCAGATCGTACGTTTTTTTAAGTACCTTACAACCATCGCAAGACAGAAGTCTTGCGATGGTTGTAAGGTGTGTGCCCAGCCTTACATACCGTCTCTTAGGCAGGTTAGCTTTATCAACAGATCTGTATTACTTGTGGAGAGAAGTCTAAGGCCCCGTTCACATATAGCGACATACCTTTTGCAGCGGATCCGCACGGCCGGGATAGCGCGACTTTCGGGGCGACGTTCCAGCGACGGTAGCGCGACCTTCCCCGTCGGGCTCCATAGAAAAAAAGTAAAATCGCGCAAAATCCGCCGAAAAAAGGGTCCGGTAGAAGCGACTTGCGACCGCGACGCGCGACATGGAGTTAAGACAGCTCCATTGAATAACATTGGCCGGCGACTTCTCGCGATATCGCGCTGCAAAAATGCGCAATATCGCGGCGGAAATCGCGCGACAATTCGCTATATGTGAACGGGGCCTAAAGCTGGCCATACACCTAGAGATTGTCTGCAGATTTCCTATGGTCAGATGGAAAAAGTGCAACAGATTCCTCCATCTACGCTAAACTGTGTGGCTGGAGGAATCTCCCGCTGGGCCAAGCTTCAGTATCTTGCTAGTCGGCCCCGCTGGCTGTCAAAATACCTGAACAATGCCTGCAGCCAATCAGATTGTTCAGGTATTTTGAGAGCCAGCGGGGCCGACTAGCAAGATACTGAAGCTTGGACCAGCGGGAGATTGCTCCATCCACACAGTTTAGCGTAGATGGAGGAATCTGTTGCACTTTTTCCATCTGACCATAGAAAATCTGCAGATAATCTACAAGTGTGTGGCCAGCTTAAAGCCCTCACTTTAAATAAGCTAAATACATTCCGGGTGCATCAAAGCAGAAGGTGTCCAATATCTTACAGTGCGTTTTCTTTCTAAAGCAGCCACAGCCTGATTAGCAGTTGTATAGTGGGATCCTTGCTCTCTGTGGGGAAGCAGCGGTCTCTCTGAAGGGATCTGACATGCTGCCTGCTGAGTCAGAATGAATGCAGAGCTATACTCCTGATACAACAAGGGTCCCACTATGCAGCTGCTGGCAGAGGACAGACTTTCCTACTTGGAGAAGAGCTGCTTCAGAGAAAAAAAAAAAAAAGAACTGAAAGATGATGGACATTTGTTTTGCTGCACTCGGAATGTATTTAGCGGATTTATACTGACAGTTCACTTGGGCTTTAAATATATTAACTGTAACTAATGTACAATAACAAATGATTAAAGCCGTACACTGGGAATTGCACACAAAAAAACTACCCTTACAACTAACCCCCCTATGCAAGGGTTAATTGCTCGTTAGGTCTTGGGGTTGAGGAATTGGGTGCTATACGTACTTATCTCTCACTTTGACAGGCTCCTATCGTCTGTGGGACCTTATCCCCGATCATCGCATGCAATGCAGGACCCACAGCCCTGTATTGTGTGTGAAGGCAGCAAGGGACTGACCGCAACCCAGAGCGTCAGGGAGAAGTGGTGATCACCACAGCCTCCCGTAGCGAGGTGTAAGGTAATACACCTTATTCCTCTACCCCCTAGACTTAAAAAGGAACTTCACCCTACCTAGCCAAAACGTTAAACCCCTTAGAGCCGATTCACACCAGATGCTGGCCGTTGTTTCCAGCACAGCCCCAATGCAAGAAAAGGCAAAATTACCTTGTCATGGACAGGATTGGTTAACATCACCGCGTTGCGATGAGAACATGGTGGTGTGCTCTGAAAAAAAGTACGGCAAGCTGTACTTGTTTTCAGAGCAGCGGGATTCGATGCAGTACAACTGCTTCACACCCTGCTCTGCCCATAGAACTTAATAAAATTCCACTTGTGACATTTCAGTAAAGTTCTAAAAAGAAAAAAAAAAGAACAGAGCAATGTGCCGGGATCGGTGCATCTACAATGTGTCAGGCAAGGAAGACCAGCCGCTGTGCGTTTAGCACATCAACTCCTGTGAATTGGCCCTAACACTTGTTACGGCATGAAAGCGAAAAAAATACATACTAGTCTGCGGAGTCCAGCGTCCTCTTCCTACAAGGTGAAGTTCTTCTTGCACTGCTCAGTTCCCATGCCTCCATCTCGAAATTAGATCCAGCCCGTGCGCAGACATGGGTCTATGGGATTGGGCAGGGACAGAAGGCACGTCTGCACATGCGCAGACAAGTCCAGAAATGCAATGTTTTCTTTCAGATCTATTGGACCTTGCAGAGACTGTGGACACCATACAGCGTTGTGATCAGTGATAGATAAAATAGGTGCTGGAAGGGACCACCATGGATTGCGCCGTGCAGAACCTCAGAGATGACTGAGCCTGACGAAAAGGACCCTGTGTGGCCCAGAAAGCGCTTGCCAATGAGAGACAGCATCTGTCAATAAATGAGCATCTAATTGCTGTTATTATAGTTGTTGGAGTGCTAGTGACGTCTTTTTTTTTTTGTCTACTCCTCCAATGGTGTCACCCAGGTGCAGGCCGCACCCCCATAGAGATGCAACCGCTTCAAGACAGCCCCAAACGTTGGCAAGTGACATATCGCACACTGCCTCCCCAGTATGTGACGTAGCCATTACAGGAGGAATACGTCATCCTCATCTTGGCAAAGAGACCAGAAGTCAATATAAAAAAATGAAAAAGTTCTTTGTTTGGGATTGTGGAAGAGGCAGGGACAGGAGGCAGAGGAGAGGATGTTATATTTATGGGTGAAGGTCCGCTTTAAAGGGCATTTAACCCTTTGCACAGTATTTTTTGTCTCATTCTCGTAGAACCGCTTTAAATAAAAATCAATTTGCAGTAACTGTCTAGAGCGCCGACGGACGCTCCTAATTTATTCAATGCTACTAATGTATAACACATAATAATAAAAAATAAGCCGGTGACTGTATCTAGAGCGCAGAAATTAGTCTGATTTGAGTCTCCTATAGTAGTGATGATAGTAAATATTAGATCACTATAGTCATATCAGTAAATTAAATATTGTGATTGGTTGCCAGGGGCAATGGCACCTTTCTAATAACCATTGTGGCAAGAAATGACAGTGATCCAATGCATGGGAGGCCATGACAATCCAGCACATGTATGGACCCAGCCAGGTAGTGGCATGGATCGCACAGGGAAGCCATATGGAGTCCTCCCACATGGACGGTGCTGGTGCTTTCCAGTCACTGCTGGATGCTGGGATTAGAATGGTGGCGCTGGGAAGATCAGGCTAGTGACAGGCGAGCAGTTGTAGAAGGCATACAGCATGGCCAGCACTGAAATATCAGGTAACCCAGTGTGTCCCCTCCATGTCTCACCTGAGCTGAGCCTGCTCCGGCTCTCCCCTCCTCTGCCAGGTGGGTGCCGGCCTCAGTCACGGCCTGGCAGCGTGGGCACAGGGCGGCATCGGGCAGAGACGGGACGATCTCTCAGACATAGACCCAGCCGGCCGTGCGCTTCTTCCTGGAGATTGACGAGTGAGATGTGAGGCGAGCTCTATATCACAGGCGGCATCCCCGGCTTCTCTACAGACGTGTGCTCCGTGTGGCCTGTAGGGGGCGCTGTGCCGTCCTCCGCTGGGCTCAGTGACTGAGATACAGAGCGTTGTGGATGAGGAGATGCAGCGAGTTTTCAGGTGCCATACGCTTCTGTGTTGCTTTTGCATTTTTATCAGGGGCGGATCCAGAGTCTAGTCTCAGGAGGGGCGCTGCCAGAAAATAGGGTCCAAGCTGTAGAGAGACTACAAATCTCAGCAATAAATTATACAGCAATCCAGAATGGTACCAGCCATAGAGGACTATAAATCACAGCAATACATTATACAGCAATGCAGAATACCATCAGCTATAGAGGACTACAAATCCCAGCAATACATTATATAGCCATGCAGAATGGCACCGGCTATAGAGGACTTTAAATCCCAGCAATACATTATATAGCAAGTTAAACATTTAAAGTACCAGTATCTGCGCTTCGTATTGGGGGCATTTTTACGAGTACTTGTGAAAATGTCCAGTATTAGCACTGGTGCATCCCTATTATATAATATAATGTATTTCTGGGACTTGAAGTCCTGCATAGCTGGTATTATTCTGCATTTCTGTATGATCATTATACAGCAATGCAGAATACCACCAGCTATGCAGGACTACAAGTCCCAGTAATACATAATGCAAATCAGCAATGCTGAATACAACCTGCTCCTGTACAGTCCATACATTGTACTACAGCTGAGCACTGAGCATCTTATATAACACTGGCAAATGGCGAGCACTCATTGGGCAGCATGGTCACCTGACCAATGAGAAGCACTTCTCAGCAAGAAGTGTTTCTCATTGGTCAGATGACCATGCTGACCAATGAGTGCTTACCTTATGCAAGTGTTATTCAAGATGCTGAGTGACCGGCTGCAGGGCGGTGTACAGTATACAGAAAAATAAATCAGAAAATCAAAAAATAGTAGACTACCCTCCACACAATTCCGCACTGTATTCTCAATGCTGTAATCCAGCATTCTTTTCTCTTTCTTTTCTTCGTTTTACCTTTTTTCTAACTGGTGAGTAGGGATGAGCTCCTCCCATGGCACCCAATCAGCTGCGGGTGGGGAATTTTACACCCTCAGCTTGACGTAAGCAAAGGGGCGTGATGTTTTGATGTCATTGACCTTATATGGCTACATGCCTATATTTGGTAAATTACATTTACCTAATATGGCTATGTGGCCATATAAGGTAAATTATGTCAACACAAGCACCCCACCCCTTTTTTGCATGCAGCTGCGTGGGCATGGAATGCCTGGCCCGCCGCTGATTGGGTGGAAGTGCCCATGGCAGTTGCTTGTTCTGAGGAGCTCAGGTTTAAATTGGGTTTGGGCCAAACCTGAGCTCATCCCAACTGGTGAACATGGCAGTTCCTTAAAGTGACTCTGTTGTTAAAGTAAAGATTGATAATAAATGAAGTATCAGAATCACACATTTCCAGGGGTGACGTATGCTTGGTTGGCTCAGTGGTTCGTGTGATTGAGAAGAGACATGCACCCGCGTCTATGAGGCAGGTGCAGAAAAGCAGAAAAGGCCGGAGGGAAGGAAGCACATTGATCAAAGGTTGTTTTTTTTGTACCCAGCAGCACCTAATAAGAGCTTGTAGCTTAGAAAAAGGTTTTCTGACGACCAGATTTTCCGCTACGACTACTTTTTATCACTTTACATGGACATAGAGTATACTATTACTGAAGATGACTAGCAATATGACACGCTACAGCCTCCAGTTCTAGGAATGTTCTAACGCTAGAGAATAGCAGGGAATTGATCCAATAATAAAGTCAATTGAACTAACGCTAGAGAACTCTTATAAAGTTCTATTCTGGTGGTATTACACCCCCGTCTGCTTACACAAAACTATCCCGTCCTACCCCTGCATTGCTTTCACGGCTGTACTGCCCTGGGTACCATGTTTCACATCTGGTGGGAAGGGAATGCACTAAAGCTAAGAAGCTCTGCATCCGAGTGTATGTGTTAATACGGATTTAGGATGCAATCTAATTAAACATTTGTGGAAAGTGCTGTTACACAAACCTCTAGTAGCTGTTATGAAAGGTCAGCAGACTCAAATTACCCATATCTTTACAGCCACTAAGCAAAGTATCACAAGGTCCTGGAAGTCCCCGCCTCTTAGTTTCCAAGAACTGAAGAATACTGTCACGAGTACAATGATTAACAAAAAATTGTTTTGCTCTAAAGGATTCTCACAATACATTTTTGAAGATTTGGGGACCTTGGATTTTGTATGCGAGCCCACACTGTTTTAATCATGCGTTGGTGTCCTCATAGTATCACCTAATCAATCTCGAGAATGAACCTACCTCGACTGCACTTTTATGGCTTTTTAGGCTTTACATTTCATTTTTTTTATTTTAATGTTTTTTTTTCCTGTTTGTTTCTCTTTCTCCTTTTACTCTTCTCTTCACGCTTGTCACTACTCTTTTCTCCTCTCCCTTTCCCCTTTATTCCTTCCTTCCTTCTTGGTATTCAAAAGTTCATTGGCAAATTTTCTCTGAGGCCATTTCAGTAGAATGTGTAATAGATCACAGCTATCATTGGAAGAACGATAGGGGTCCTGATGGGACCCAGAAGCCTTGTCCCAATGTCAACATTTATTGACTTTTGATCCATACTTGGATGACCAATGTCCTGCCTTGTTGAAACGCCATGTATTCTAACATATTTACTTTTTGACTACTTTCGGCTGCTGCATCATCTTAGCAGTCTTTCTACCTGTTTTTGTACATTGATTTGTTTGTGCTTTCATTTCCTTGATTAGCACCCCCGTCGTTGTACATACCATCCTTTTTCTCTCACCACTTTGTTTGTCCACCAAGCAAAGAGGAAGACTTATGTGGGCCCAAGACTCCCCACCCACATGTGGTACTGTGGGGTGCCTGGAAACTTATGATCACAAACTGTATAACAAGCATATGGGCTGATAAACACTTTTCTTTTAATTCATGTTTTTCAAGTGTTTAAATCCGAAGACTGGGGATATCTAATGGCAGAATGGAACTACTGTTGGGGACAGCTCAAGGTGGAAGGGAAGTATTACAGCAAAAGCTGTTTTTTTATTACTATTTTTTAGGCATCCTTATTTTATTTCAATTAAAGGACTTTTTTCAAGGTGGGTATGTGTTTATTTACATTTAACTCTTTCTAGGAATGGATAAGGGGTACTAATGTACCCCGGTAGTCATTCTTCTGGGAGAGGTGGATATTTGGCCCCCTTTATTTTAATCGGCTTCCAAATTTAACTAGAGGTTCTTCCAATTACTACTCCCACCTCCTTCTTGGAGCACTGGAGGTGGGGAAGAAGTCTTGGCCCACAACATTGCACCATGGCAAATAGACAGAAAGGGGGAGTTAGTTAAAACTAGCTGGACTCCAGGGGACACTGTTTCAGGAGAGAGGGAAATGCATTGCAGCAGCAAGCAGGACCTGCAAGTCTAATCCCTACGAGACAAGCACAGGTACCATGCACATTACCACATTACCACCTTTACCAGTGTTTGTTTATACCAACCTTTTTCCAACCAGGGTTTTGTGGAACCACAGGGTTTCCCAGAGGTTGCTAGGGGTCCCTTAAGCAGTTAAAAGTGACAGATTGATCTTCTGCCTCTTGGTGCCTGCATAGTTTGAGCACCAATCTCACTTGGCGAAGCCCACTGACTATACGTTTAGGACATTCATGCTGACCACAGATGCGAGGAGGAAAATTCTCCCACTGAACACTATTGTAAGGAGATGCCTCTTCCAGTGTAATGGAACACTACACTGATCAGCAATGTAAGTGCGCTGACCACCAATTTAAAGACTTCTGTGCTGACCTCTACAGTGAGGAGGCGTTTTTAAACTGACCACCGAAGTAAAAGGGCACTTCTCCACAAATGTGCAGGGACACCACACTGACCACTAATGTAAGGGAGCATTTCTCCAGTGACCAACAAAGTAAGTAAAAATTGTTTCATTGTATAGGACACAGGGGTGTTAAATAATTATCCATACTGCGTGTCAGATATGCTAAATACCCTACATTTCCTATATTTTTATTATTATATCTCCAGCTTACAGAGTGAGCTAATGTATGGTGAGCTGTATATATAATAAGCTGGAAAAGTTACTTTACATTAGTATATAGGCCATCTATACGTAATAGTTATCAAGAAGCAGGCTACAAAATCAAATCAACTTCTGACCATCTACATTTCGTTTCCCAGGGGTGTTCCACCATTGCAGGAGATGTGGCAAAATCGTAACAATGCTCCACATGTTTTGGCAGTGCCTAAACTATAATGATTCTGAAAGAGCCTAAGAAAGATTACACACTAGTCATGCCAGATGACCCTGCTTTTTTCTGCTACAAAATAACATCTACCTAAAGAGATACCAAAAAAATCCAATCTGTTGAGCCTGGGGATCCACAGAATAAATGATTTCATGCATATGAAAGAAGGGCATTAAAGGTATTGTAAGAGAATCCCCTCGTTTCTTCCCCGAGGACATAGACGGCGCCGCAGTCCGTATTCGCAGTCCGCGCTCGTAACGCTACCTCCCCGGAGCATGCGCAGAACCCTACTTAAGCCGCGAGCAAACGAATCTTCGGCGTCCTACTGTTGGTTACAGTGAACGCTGAAGATTCACACCCTGCAACAGCTGACCCCCCAAACGGACTACCTTCACTTCTTACACATCCTCCTGGGACAACTTGTCGAGGCACCTCCTCCTTACCGTCCAGACATCACCCAATGGACTTTTGCTTCCTACCTGGCTCTGGGAGACTTCACCCAGTGAGCGCCAAACCGCAAGTATCTTCAAACTACTATCTGAATATATCAAACAGCAGGAAGTTCATTTACTACTTGTTTTATTATTGACTATTCAAATACTGCATTTTAGTGATTCATGCAAAACCAGTGAGAGGGGAGACCTGTATGTTTCTATGTGATTGCATGCCACCTGTGGTTCATCCGCTCTTCATCTGTGATTATACTCTGCTGAATTTACCCATCTGTGAACTCATATCTATGATAGCTGTTAGTGATTGTAGTTTGCTGATGAATTAAGGAGGAGACATCACCTATACTTTCAGCCCTCATAACACCTAGTGCTATCAGTATACACTGACTTCAAAAACCCCACTGCTGGGGTTAACCACTTCCTTTCCCCTGCCTCGGTCACATGATGTTAAACGGTTCCACAACCATCTCTAAGTTGCTGAGAGAGGAGAACTGAACCGCATACTGACATAACCGAGACCCACGTTGCTCCGCAGTTGCGATCCAAGTGACCCTGTGCAGGGGGTGTGACAGGTATATCAGAAATCTTCCATAGATTGTGGTTCTAGTGTTGAGACTCAAGAACTGAGTAAACACAAACTACTGATCGCTCAGCTCACGGTTTCTCCCTGCAGAGATCAGTGACTGTCAGCGGGTGCAGCTGGCTCTGGCTCTAGAGAAGCAGAGCCAGCTGTCAATCAGACAGAAAGGTGGATCCTGACAATATTGTTGGGATCTTTCCCAGCTGCGGTGCAACTCTGCGCTTTCAGTATATAGCGGGCAGTATCCCTCTATATGCTTACTTTGGGTCACAGGAGTAAATTAATAAATATACTCCTGTGACCCAAAAGAGGACTAAAGCCAAAAAAGGCTTGGCTGAGGATCTCTTTAAGACCCCATTCACACTGAGCTACATGCAAAACATCGCAACTTTTTGCAGGGACTTCGTAGGTGCTACATTGGGCTGTATCAATCAAAAGCGGTCTTGATGTGACATCATTCCTTCCTTCTTATATTTCTGTGCAAAAGTGACACTTCTGTAGCGTGACAATGTAGCGCAATGTCGCACGACATTGAGCTACACCATTAAAGTCTGTTGGGCTAAATCACACAAAAGCCGCCGAAAAATAGGTCATGTCCGAGCTACAAGCTTGAGCGAAGAGCTACAGGCGACATTGAGCTGTGAGATGTGAACAGGTCCATTGAAATGCATTGAACAAGCTACATTGAGCGACATTGAGCTGATATTTGAGCAACTTTGGAGCTGAAATCGTGCTACAAATCGCTCAGCGTGAATGGGGTCTTAAGAAAGAATTGTTTATATGTTTTAGGTTGCTCTCCAACCTGGAGCAAATTAAACATTCGTAATAATGATTGCTCCCTCTGATATGACCCTCTTGCAGTATATCTACTACTATGTTGAAATCAAATTAAAGGATTCATTGTTTGGAATATATATTATAAATATTTACAAATAACAGCGATGATTTACGGTGCTGATACTATATAAAAAACATTGCAGGGATGCTGGGGGTGCTAAAGTTCAGGTAGTAGCAGCCAGGCTGCACGCACAGATCAAGAGAAGGAGGAGGGAGATTGCATAACAGTCAGACTCCTTGTCATTTGTCATCTGCATCTCTTGGGCCTTCCTCCCTGTAGCCCTTGGACCCTGTCAGGTGTGCGGCAGCAGCCGGGCTAACTGTCCTCCTTTCATACTGACCTGCCAAAGGGCTGTATTGTTAGCTGTATGACATATGCAGCTCTGGTGACAGCACTCTCCAGTTCATAGAATGCCCAGCGCTTCTTTCTGACATAAAGTACCTTGAAATATTACACTATCTAGTTAATGCTTACACACTCTATAATTACCGAAACTTCCAGGAATTGATTCCACGTTTTAAGGTGTTTTTCCACTTTAGCAGCCAAATTAGGATAACACCTGTACTTTATATTTCTTATATGTTCCTATTCACATATAACTTTTTAAAAAAATGCCATTTACCTTTTTACTTACTTAACCACTTGCTGTTGGTTACTATTTGCACACACATGATAAAATATACATGTTTGGCTAGAAAACAGCCCCAGACCCCCAAACAATAATATATGTTCTGACAGCAGAGGCCCTGTAGAATAAAAAAAATGCTAGTTGCAATTTGTTATGTTGCACGGTGTTTGCGCAAATGTTTATCAAACCAATATTTTTAGGATAAAATAAACTAAATTAAAATTTAGTGCACAGAAACAGAATATAATACAGGCAGTCCCCGGTTTACATACAAGATAGGGACTGTAGGTTTGTACTTAAAGTGACATTAAACCCTCAGATTTTTTAACATAAACCAATACTGTAATGTGCGCCTTACTGTAATCCATGGTAGTTTTCCTTCTCTTTGCTGCTCTTCCTTTTAAATCCTCATGTCTTCTCATGCTTGGGGAGAACTTCCCTTTGCAGCTCAGGGCCTCCTCCTGTAGTGCTGGCTCAGGTTACAAACCTATACAAACCTATACACAGACACCATATATCCATTCCTGAGACAAGGCAGTCTCCTGCAAAACAGAAGTTCTGCCCAGCATGAGAACAGATACAGATTTAAAAGGAAGAGCAGCAAAGAGAAGGGAAACTACCATGGATTACAGTAATTATTTAAAAAGACACACCAAAAAAAGTTTTTTTTCTATTTTCTATTTTATTTTATAAACTTTTTTTGTTTGCATTTTTATTTTTTTATTTATTTAACTTGTTTTACTTTCTTTTTTATTTTAATGTTGGGAGCAATAGCCAGCCTGCTATTGGATATTTCAAATTGCAATAGCCAATAGCAGGCTGGCTATTGCATCTGCCCACTGTCAATCAGCAGAGGAGGGTCCTGAAGGAGAAAGTTCTCTATCAGGTCCTCCCATGCTGATTGACAGCAGGCAGTGGGTGGGTGCAATAGCCAGTTTGCTATTGACTATTGCATTTTACAATATCCAATAGCAGGCTGGGTATGGCTCCCAGCCTGCAGATGAAAAGGAAGCAGGGGGGCGGGGCAGAGGAGGATCGTCCAGCCGACAGACTAGCGGAAGAGCAGGCCGGGACAGCAGCGGAGGTACGGCGGGCAGTGGAGGAATGCAGCGGTCTGTGTCCCCGCTGCCTCCGCCAACACAGGCAGGGAGAGCAGCAGGGATTTGAAGGTACACAGGCCGCTGCAGCCACAGTTCTCCTAAATGTACCGGCAGCTGGTGGCTGCCAGTACATTTAGGAGAACTGCGGACACCGGTACGTAAGTACGGATTGTCCGTAAGTCGGACGTCCGTAACCCGGGGACTGCCAGTACCCAATTGTTTTGGTAAAATATGAAAGATGGGATCACGCTGGGTAATTAGATACCAAACATGTCAAGCCTTAAAATTGCGTTCCCCCGTAAAGCCAAAATTTTTCTCAAATTTGACTGCAAATGTTTCTAAAAATTGGCAACAATTTTAAATAAATTTTAAAGCCTCTGCATGTACTGTATTGTGATGCTGGATCCATACTCTGTCTCCATATTCTGCCAGTGATTAACAACAGCGTTATAATTGATGTATGCAAATTATGGATTCATTTTTGGTACAACACAAATATATTGTATCACTGCCATTCTATACTCAGAGAAAGAAATTAATTAAATTAATGAACAAAGAATGGACATTACTGATATATCCAGGAACCCAACAAAAATCCCAGAAGTCTAAATTTAAATCAAAAGACATTTAAAGAATGACTTTAGGCTAATGGAGAGGTTAAATCTCTGAGGGGCATAATTATAAACAGACTTGGTAGGGGGGCATCTGCCCTGTTTGTAAAGCAGATTCCCCACATTTTATTTGGGTTAAAGTGACACTATACTCAGGAGTTAAATCTTACAATTGCGTTCAAGTACCCTTCGGCTGTAGATCTTCAAATCATCTCTGAATTGGTGCTGACATTGATCTTCCTTCTGGAGGGTGGCTACTTTTGTTCCCCATGGTCCGTGTGTTGTAAAGTAGCCACCGCTCTAAGCTCCCTCCTGTGATGGCCTACAATGTCAATACAAATTAGTGAACTAAACGTGAGATTGTAGTCCATCATTGGAGTGAGCTTGGATCGGTGGCTCCTTCTCATTCAAAAAATCTTTTGCATTGTAAATTTTTGATTTATATTAAATGGGAACACATTGGGAGTTTTTATAAAATCTTGTCTGTTTTGAAGAACATAATCTTTGTCATGATATGAAAATCAGAACCATTCTAACATTATTAGGAGTGCTTTTGCAAGCTCAGTATTCGGTTGTTGATAGCCCATCATTTCAGCTTCTGTGGAGACTGGAGATGCTTTCTTTGTTAAAATAACATATTTATCTTTGAGCAAAGCAAAAAATGAAATAATGTAGAGTAGATGTGAGTTTTAGTGGTGTAAAATACAATGATGTAACAGAGTTCTCATGGAGAAACATGTATGTGTTCCACAGGCCTAAAATTCAATTAAGTAACTGTAGTCTCAAAAGTTGGAAAATATGATGACATATTTATGGGTTCTAACTGTGTAAAATGCAATGATATAACTTTGGGCAAAATACAATGCTATATGGTAGAAAATACATGGAATAACTCTACAAAACAGGATGATTGGATTATCAAACAGAGAAGTGACCATTCCTACATTCGCAGACATCTCAACTCTCCCGGATGTTCCGGGAGTCTCCCGCTATTATATAGCAATATAGCAGCTCCCGGACACACGGTAGAGAAACATTTTCTGTTTGAAAGGTTTACTCTGCTCGATCTATCAGAGTAAACCTTTCCGTGCTGTTTTTTGTTTTTTTTCTGACATCTTGGCAGCTGGCCGCCGTCAGTCAGTCGCTGTCGACGGAGACCTGGCCCTAGCAGCGCAAGGCCCCAGCATTGCTAGATCGCTATTGGCTATTTCAATGTGCAATAGCTAGGGCCGGCCTTAGGCCTTTAGGCGCCCTGTGCGAGTTCTGGGTGGAAAATACAATGATATATAGCTGTGGGTTCTCAAACTGGAAAATACAATGATATATATCTGTGGGTTCTCAAGATGAAAAATACAACGATGTAACTGTAGGTTCACAAGATGGAAAATACAATGATATATCTGTGGGTTCTCAAAATAGAAAATACGATAATATAACTGTGGGTTCTCAAGATGAAAAATACAATGATGTAACTGTAGGTTCACAAGATGGAAAATACGATGATATAACTGTGGGTTCTCAAGATGAAAAATACAATTATATATCTGTGGGTACTCAGGGTGGAAAATACGATGATATAACTGTGGGTTCTCATGGTGGAAAATACAATACAGCTGTGGGTTCTCAATATGGAAAATACAATGATACATTTGTGAATTGTTAAGGCGGTAAACACAATGCTATATCTGTGGGTTCTCAAGGTGGAACATAAAATGAAATACAGTACAGTATATATAAACCATAATTACCTTTATTTTTTTTCAACTATAACCATTTGGTACCTTTTTAAGGCATTTTATTTTGTGGTTAGCTGACCACACAGCTATCTTTATGGTTCTTCTTCCTTATAGTGGGGGTCGTTTCCATTTACTAAGCATGTGGGCAGTTTATTGAACGTGTATGCTGTAATTCAGAAGGGTGCATTCCATGCATTCCAGCTGCATATTCAATGCATTTCAACTTGACAGTAAGGTGCCTGTTGGGAGCCACTGTCAATCAAAGCACCAGCAGTGGGTGTGGCAGGTAAATCCTAAACCATAGGAGATACAGTTATGCCATGCACCGGCATGGTGTCTTGTATCTCAAAATAGTTGGTACGGAGGCACACACTGATTGCGCCAGCACAAATCTGCTTCAATGCTTGGCATGGTAATAATGAAATAGGGACAATGAAAACTGTCGGGATCACCAGGTATTTCTGTGGAAGTAACCAATTTAAAAAAAACAAACAGGCTAGATTTATTAAATAAAATGTTTTCACAGACACATTTATGAAAAATGAAATTTATGGGGAATAACATACACTTTCAATGTAGGCGTATACAGTATGTGCAAGCAGCGTAAGTCTCTGAATTTGACTTGCCATCAGCCTCTTGTGGTCTCCTTTAATGCATTGCTCTGTATTTTCCACCTTTAGAACCCACATTTGTGTAGTTGTAGCTTTCATTTTTAGAACCCAGAGTCATCACAATTAATTTTCCACCTTTAAAAATCCATGTTTATATCATTGTATTTTTTACCTTGAGAACCCACGGTCGTCACATCATATTGTGCACTTTTAGAACCCACATTTAAATCATTGTAATTTTCCACCTGGAAAACCCATACTTATATAATTCTATTTCCCAGCTTTAGAACCCACAGTTGTATCATTGTATGTTCTACCTTGAGATCCCACAGTTGTACCATTGTATTTTCCACCTTGAGATCCCACAGTTGTATCATTGTATTTTCCATCTTGAAATCCCACAGTTGTATTATTGCATGTCCTGCCTTTAGAATCAACAGTTATATCATTGTACTATTTTCCATCTCGAGAATCCACAATTGTATCATTGTATTTTCCACCTTCAGATCCCACAGTTGTATTATTGCATTTCCTGCCTTTCGAATCAACAGTTATATCATTGTATCATTTTCCATCTTGAAAATCCACAGTTGTATCATTGTATTTTCTATTTTAAGAACCCATAGTTACTGTATATGTATCTACCTTAGTTGTGTGTTCACGTGTACTTTAAGAAATACAGAGCTGCAGTCTCATCTTTTATGTCTGCCTGGAGTTCAGTTTGACATTTCTGTTCCTTTTAGCTCTTATCTTCTATATATAAACTTGTCTAAAAAGGAATTGTAAATTTAGTACACTGTTCTTAAAAACTGAACATTGAGCCTACATGTTCTCCTATGCACTGGAGTCTGAAATAATAATGAGAATAATAAACACTTAATTTGGAAATAAAAAGAACAAGTATATTAGTATCACACTTTTATCAACTGAATATTGATTTTACTGTAAGTCATAGATTTTATAATATATATATACAGCATTTGTAAATATTGCACAACAGAGAACACACAAAAGTCTGCCAACTGGCTATCATTACAGAATATCCGTATTTGGTGGTTTAAACAATAAGAGCATTGTTAGGATAAAAAGTCAAAGCGCCCAGCCCAAACAATACCAGGTTTTCCAGTAGAGTTAAAAAGAGCAACTTATAAACAAGCATTTTTCCAGCACAGCATTCATTGCTCAGGGTCCCCTTGTATTAAGATACTATCTCAAAACCAATTTGTGCTCCTTGATTTTGGATCAACCAGCACATAGGTCTAATACTGTCTAGTACATTTTTTATCTTGGCATACTGCAAAACAATATCTACAAACTAACTGGGGACCAAACCAAAACGATGCTCGCTTCTGGCCCAAGCTAAAGTCTTGTTTGTTTCAGTACAGCCAGCTATATTAACTATATTCAGAGAATACTGCATTAAGGAATATCTTGAATATTTGTTGTATAAAAATCTATTAAGATATTTGTTTTATAAAAATACAAATATTTGTTTTATAAAGGACTCTGGCTGTATATTGAGGAATCCTTTACACTGCTTAGCCTAAAGAGAAAAGCTGAATATGTTGACAAGATTCCCGATAATTAAACAAGCAAAACAAATGACAAACAAACTCATCAATTCATAACCGGCTTTAAAGCAAGGAGCATATGGAAGGGCTTTACAAAATACAAAGTTTTTTTTAGCAGACTAGCTGGTACGTGTGCTGGGAAATCTTTGCTTTTGTATTGTGTAAAGCCCTTCCATATGCACCTTGCTTTAAAGCTGGTTATGAATTGATGAGTGCATTTGCCAATTGTATTGCTTGTTTGATTTGGTGTGGGGACACACTGGGGGCTTCAGCTGCCATTGTGATGTGCGGGGCTTCTGATGTGTCCCTGTGCCTTTAAGGAAGAATGGGCTGCCTCCTGGTAAACCTGCATCCAATTCATCCTTTGCTATATATGCTCCAAGATGGAGGCTCTCAAAGATTAGAGTTAGAACCATACTACACAGAGGGGCCTTGACGAGGCAGTGTGGCTTTCACATATTTTGCAAAAGTTGTGCAACTAAGACCTCTGTTTGTTTACCCTAATAGTTAGACAGTGTAATTTGTTTTTTGGGGGTTTTTTTGCAA
This sequence comes from Nanorana parkeri, assembly GCF_000935625.1. Taxonomy (NCBI): domain Eukaryota; kingdom Metazoa; phylum Chordata; class Amphibia; order Anura; family Dicroglossidae; genus Nanorana; species Nanorana parkeri. The sequence goes on from NW_017306789.1 coordinate 291,354, forward strand.
GCTAGCTGGTAGGTGTGCTGTGAAAGTTTTGCTTTTGGCCCAATAATTAAAGACACAGGCTCGTGCAATGAGGTGATGGAACATGGTGTTGTGTAATTGGTACCCTTCAATCAAAATTAAGCCTTACAAGACATACACAGAATACTCAGTACGCAGTATTCTCTGTAGATTTTTTTTATCCAGGCATAGCTTTTCAAGGGTCAGATTATATAATGAACATAGTATGTTAAAGTATATGAGGCATAAGCTTAGCACTAGGATGATTCTAGCCTGCTGTAATAAGCAGAGTGCAACCAAACACATTAATGTGTCCTTCATGTGTTTATGTATTGCTGTCTACAATGATGTCATTTTTTATTGCTGGGTCATCTATGGATGTCAGCTTGGTTCTAAAGTCACAGCATACACTACTCTGTTATAACATCAGAATTGTAAGATGAATACATAGTAGAGCTGTTTTTGAACATGCAATCAAAGCTTACTTGAAATAATCACTTTTATGTAGTAAGTGCTGCCTTCTGTCTGCCCATGACTTTCAACAACCTCCTGGATTCCCAGTGTGCCTTGTGTCTCTTTCCCTGCTGCTTGATGTGATGCAATCTCAATTTCTCAATAATGCATAATGCATTGCTTCCAGCAAGTAGTGATGAAGTTACATTGTTCATACGTTGAGCTGTAGTTCAGAAAGCAGGCTCTGGGAATTGTGACACAAGTAAGTGCATATTCACAGGGCTGAGTAAAATTGTGTCAGTGCATTGAGGAAGTACATCCTGTGGGCATTTTCAATAAGTAAGTTTACAAACTGTTAGATCAATATGGTTACTGGGATTGGAATAGAACTTATGGAAATTCAATATTGATATTAAATTATAAATTAATTATTTAGGATTATATATAATATTATATATTTTTTTAAAGTTTTTGACCACAGATACCCTTTACACAAACCCATAATTTGCATAAACTAGACAAAATAACAAGTAAGTTGCAATGCAAATACTAAAAGGTTCTATACTTACCCTCCCAACACTCCTAAACTCTCAGATTCACTGCCAGCTATAGAGGAACACATGATGCTCTCCCTGCCTCACCGCAATTCAGTGCTTAGTGCCTAAGTCGCCAATCCCCATGCCCGAAAACTATCCCATTGAATTTAGGTTGCCCCAGTGGTTGATTGGTCTTAATAGCGAAGGTAAGTACAAGAGTTTTGGGTGCCTGTGCAGTGAATCTGTTGATTTCTCTAGTATGGGCAAAGTATAAGTTAACCTAAAAAATAGTTGGTCTTATTTAATAAAGCAGTGCAATGGACTGCAAAAATATCTCACTATCTTTTGTAGTATTACTTCTATAAAAACTTAATTGCATAAGCCTAATCATGTTTCATTTTTAAACTTTGTATAGCAAATAAATGTATTTGTTCTGTTGTTGCAGCCACATTATTCACCTTTGGCTATTTCCTTGAATGATCACTATTAGTATAGACCACTAATAAAGTGACCTACACTTCTCTGCCAGATGTAGTATTGTCCTTGATGAGATCTGCATTGAGTTTTATGTTGAATAATGTTTATATAAAGTACTTAAATTCATCTTCAGCTAATCACTTTTATTGGAAAAAATGTATCATACCTTCAAAATGTTATTAAACTGGAATTGTCTGAAATCATCCAGAAATAAATTGACTGACCTCCATTGCCCTATGTATTCAAGGTGAATTCTGATTTCTAATGCGACCTGACATGAATATTCCATCCTTACAGAGCTACACTAATATGCATAATGTTAACCTTCGCAATGAATAAGGATTAGGACTTTCTGCTTTGTGAGAAATACTTCTGCAGGCTTGTGTATTCATATATATTCTACACATGTAGGAAAGAATATCGAATTATAGTTTTAAAGCCCAATTCAGTTTAAATAATCTAAATATAGTATATTCCAGGTATAGAAAAAGTCAGGTCTAAAGCTCTGCCAGTGGCGTCACAAGGGGGGTGCGACCCGCACCCGGGTGGAACCATTGGAGGGGTGACACCAAAATGACTGACAGACTATGAAAAGTCGGGCACTCGGTCACCGACCAAGAGCCCGACAGTGTCAGGAGAGAGGAGGGGACCTGGCGGCATACCTCATCTCTCTAGGTCAACGCCCCCTCTCTCTGCCGGCGTCCATCACTAAGGTGGCCGCCGGCAGGCGTCAATAAGACCACCACGCATGTGTGATGACACCATTGCGCACACGCACGGCAACATCACGCGCATGCACAATGACATCACGGCGGGGTGTCACCTGGTCTCCGCTCCAGGTGACACCGAGCCTCGGCAGGCCCCTGAGCTCTGCAATCAACATACTTCATCCACCTTCCTGATTTGGGATCTATAGCTCTGACTCATATGGGGCGTGTCAGACTTCTGCAGAGAGACAACTGTTTCTATATAGAGAACAAAGGTCCTTTTCTTATGCATGCTGGCAGAAGACAGACTTCTCTATTCAGGCTGTGGCTGTTTTACCAAGAAAATTAACTGTAAGACAACCTTTTATTTTGATGTGGCACGAGGGGTAGGCAGAAGGGCTAGCCATCTTGGACACTTCAGCAGGAGGGGGCGCTGAAAAGGCAAGTCATAAAACCTATGCTGCTTAAGTAGTTCACAGCTCATGGGATGCCTTGAGTGCTAAAGGACCTTGCCTTGGAACTGCTGGACTGTATTTACCTGATTTAAACTGAAAGTTCAGTTGGGCTCTGTTTTGTACAATATGTACGAGAACAACACTTGCTCATTATATAGCATCCTGGGGTTCTCACATATAAACTCACAACACAGTGGATGAGCCCTGCAGTTGCTGTCCTAATGTAAATGACATGGATGACATTTCTCTAAAAGTTAGCATTGCAATCTTTGGAAGCATCCCTAAACAGATAAGGCGCTCAAGAGTGCAAAGAGCTAATTAGTTTTTTACAACCCATATTTTCAGGTTTCGAAATTGCTTTGTTTAGTATTAAACTGACACTCAACTAACATCTGATTTATAAGTAAATAAAATCCATACAATAGTAATTGAAATTCAATCTAGTTATATGAGGTGTTTGAGCCTTTAATATGCACCTTGCAATAACAAGTCCTTCCCCAAAATATTTGATTACATGATCCATTGTATCCAAGCTCACAAAAGTTTATCGTGCCATATCTATCCTGCAGCAATCCAAGTCATGTAATGATAATCACAAGACTCTCAATCAATCGTTGATCAAATATATCGCAGACATTGTAACTATTTTTTCATTGCAATGTGGCAACACGTTTCTGCTCTATGACCTGGGCATCTACCCCTGTTGCCTTCCCCAGGCTACCCCACTGGAAGTAATTTGTGCTAATTATCATCTCTCAACAGTAACAAGAAAATAAATCAGAAGAATGAAAAGCAGGATGTTGCTTTAAAATGCTGGAAGATTTTATATGTACAAAAATTACATCATCTAACAATTTACAAATGGTAAACACAATAGTTATGCCACAGAAGCCTTTGTCCCACCACCACCTAGCTGCAAATTATCAGCTTACTCTTCTGGACTCTGCTGTGCTGCACTGCACAGCAAAAAAAAGTACATTCCGCACTTTGATTACTCACAGCTATTAGTGATGTAAGTGGTTAGCTCTTGACCTATTTTCTATTGGTGTACCCTTACATAAGCCATGTTTCTCTCCTTTCATGATGTTTAGCTTTTGTATGTGCTACTTTCAGTGCTGGACATTATATATTAAAAGACATTAAAATACATAATGTGTCACTGTATATATTTTTCTTTTCTTTTTCTTAAAGCAGAACTCCGGGCAGAATTTTTTAAGGATACCCCATAATTGCAAGGGTTAAGTGCAGCAGTCTAAGGTCCCATAAATCATCAATTTCTATGCACAGTGTATAGACATTAGAATGCTGAGGAACATTGCAATGCTGCAGCATAGGAGAAGAGAGGCTTCAGTGACCAGAGAAGCAGGCAGCTAGCTGGCTGGTTTGACTGAGTAAAACTTTTTTTAGAAACATACAGTGGTTAGAGCGCACTCCTGTAGGACAAACACAGGTGGGAAATGGATCTGCTGGGGGAAGGTGTGCAAAAAACTCCTCAATACAGGGGGAGGAACCCTGTGTAACACAATTCAAGACCAACAAAAAACTCGTTTTTGAGGAGCGCGACTACCTATGATAAGAGTAATGGCCCAATGTGCTGAACTTGGAAAAATGTATATCAGTGTGCAATACAGACAACCAAAACTGATTAGTCATATAAAAGGGGACAAATTGATGACTTACAGTTGGGATGGGAGCCTATATGCCCTGGTGTCTCTCACAGAATGTTCTCCACAGTCTGTTTGATGCGATGTCCACAGCTAGCAGGTGGGAAGAGAGTAGGTGTCTGCCCGGACCGGAGTGGGAGAACGAGGTGTCAGCTGATGTCACAAACTCATCTGGCCAGGCTGAGCCGCGGCGGCTGAGACGGGAAAGCAGTGAGCCGCGATCGGCTCCGTAGCCCCGGACTCTATGCGTGTGGTTACAGTACTAGATGTGGCTGTCAGCGGGCTGTCAGCGGAGTGCACAGGGATAGACCAGTGCGTGGGACAGTGAGGGATCTGTACAGGGGGATGGATCTTGCTGCCTGCAGGATACGGCTACGCGTTTCGAGGAGATTTCCGATCGCGGCTCACTGCTTTCCCGTCTCAGCCGCCGCGGCTCAGCCTGGCCAGCTGAGTTTGTGACATCGGCTGACACCTCGTTTTCCCACTCCGGTCCGGGCAGACACCTACTCTCTTCCCACCTGCTAGCTGTGGACATCGCATCAAACAGACTGTGGAGAACATTCTGTGAGAGACACCAGGGCATATAGGCTCACATCCCAACTGTAAGTCATCAATTTGTCCCCTTTTATATGACTAATCAGTTTTGGTTGTCTGTATTGCACACTGATATACATTTTTCCAAGTTCAGCACATTGGGCCATTACTCTTATCATAGGTAGTCGCGCTCCTCAAAAACGAGTTTTTTGTTGGTCTTAAAACTTTTTTTAGCCACTAGACAAAAACGAGCACTTAACCCTTGCAGTGCGGGGTAGCCCCACTGCAAAGGTTAAGAACACTTCTGCCCTGAGTTCTACTTTAAAGGCCAACCCTGGGCTTGGGTCCTCCACCCACAGCCAGAACCCTACCCCTTTAAAGCACCAATGGCACTTTAAAAAAAAAACTATATTCTGTCACAGGTCCTTTTGCCATCTTCTTTCTTTCTAAATGCTGCAAAGATGAAAAAGCATTCTTCTTGTGAGTCCAGGTTGAGAGAAAGGAAACTTGGCACCCTAGGCTCAAAGAAAGTGCCAAGCATCATTCAACCCAAAAGAGGAGAAGAGCTGGATAGAGGATCGGGTGAGTATAGCAGCCACAGCAGCTTTTTTATTTTCAACCATGCATACCTGAGATTGTTGGAGCAGGTATCCAGTAATCTTTTTCTTCCTCCAAGCTTGAGTCACAGTCATGCGATCCATGCCTGTTATTTCTGTAAGAAGTGATTTACGTGATTGACAGACCTGGAAAAAATGTTAGAAGGCGACAAGATGCATACATGACATTTTGTAATATTTTTCTTGTTTCTTTTGCATGAAGGTAGTATAAAAACACCAAAGGCTGAGAAAAGAAAATACATTTTAGTACAACATAAAAAGTCTTCTACCATATTTGCACTAATGTTTTTATTAAATTATATTCTTACCAGAATATTGATCATGAAAAGCTAAAGATGTTTTAAACACAATAGCACATAATGTTTGTTTAGCTCCCTCTCTCAGTTACACCTTTTATTCTCATGGCATACAATCCTAGTTGAGGGCTGCAGTAAAACAGTAGGATGTCTCTTTTGTTTACTGAATGAGAAAGTAATATATTTTCAGTTAGATATGCTCAGTCAGATATGCTGAATTATTATTACAGTGTTTACCATAACCTTGTCATAGGTTATTTAAAAGATAACTAAAGCCAAACCTTTTTTTGGCTTCATTCCCTTTTGGGCACAGGAGTACATTTACTAATATACTCCTGTGACCCAAACTCAGCATAAAGTGGACTACTGACGCTATTTTCTGAAAGGGCTGTGCTGCAGCTGGGAAAGATATCAACAATATTTTCGGGATCCTCCCTGTTGCCTGATTGACAGCTAGGTCTGCCTCTCTAGAGCCAGAGCCAACTGTTCCTGCCTCCTCTGCTGTCTGTCCCTCCAATGAGCGCTGGAGGAACAGAGAGAGGGGTGGGGGGAATCCCTGCGGGGAGCTGTGACTGACAGTCACCCCTTTCTGCAGGGACAAGACCATGAGCTGAGCAATCAGTGGTTTTTGAACACTCAGCTCTCGATCTATACCTGCAGTGTCCCACACCAGCTATAAGTATTGGGAAGAATACATTTTACTATGTACCAATACGTCTCCTTTGAAGCCTGGATGACAACCAAATTTTGCAGTTACAATATATACCAGTAACTTGATGATAACTAATTTGCATAGATAAAAAAAATGGCACTTTTTTTTGTTGAGCTGTCATTTTATTGAATTTATTCAAATTGCAATTTACACTTTAATATATCTGTACATGTATAAAAGTACAATTGTGTCACAATACAGAAATGTAGATTATACAGTCTCATTGTTCCAAAATGAAATCAATTGCTTTACGGTAACAATAAACTATTGGGGAAGGAAAATGTGTCTTCGTCTTTCTACGTATGCCATTGAAATATGTAGAACATCTTTATCTTGTGGTTGAGTGTCATTATGGACTGAAAAATATGATTCACCACATACCTTTTTGTTCTAAGTGGACAAATAAAATGTTCTCTTTTATGTTTACCAATATCAACCTGAAAAAAAATTAGAATGATTGAGAATGAAATGAAAATGAGAATATAATAACTGGGGAGGTGGGGGGTTATGGGGGATGAGGTGTGGGAGCGGGTGGAGAAAAGGAGAACTTTGCACTGTTTTTTTACGGACATACAATTGTTATTTGGTACACTGTTTTGATGACTAACCTTTTGTTTCTTGTATAAGCTAACATTTTATACATACATGAACTTTTTTCCTATTTCATTACACATACAATAATTTCTTACATTGTACTTCTTTCCGTAGTATTTGCACAGAGAGAGAAAGAGAGAAGATACAGTAAAATGCCAGCTGCTGGCTAAAACAACCTTGTAAATAAACATCAGGAGATCACCATGATTGGCTGTTGTGGTCATTACATGATCACAAACTACTCTAAATGGTTTCCATTTATTAATCTGAGGCCTGAAGCTGTCATTGACAGAAATTTGTTTCTAGGTCACATTGTCAATGTAGGCTAACATTTTCATGGAACAGAACTGGGCCAGAGAATCTCTGTCCACAGATTTCAGTTGTTGAGTGGGTAAGCTAATTTTCAAAATGGTGTTTAAGTTTTTACAAACATGCTTTCTTTTTATTATCATATCAGATATAGAGGTTTGTAGATAAGCAAACTAAAGTGACTCCCATGTATCTGGATTCAGGAGCAGTGTAGCATGATTGCCACACTATTATAAGAAGCTGCATTAGATGGACTTCACTCAGGCAGGCTCAACAGATGCTTGTGGGACTTTCAGAGTGACTAAGTCAAAACTTTGTGCAGCATCTTTTGGTCCTGCCCACACCTCAGAGAGTTTTGGGATGCAGTCCTTCGAATTGTCAAACAATTCATTATCATTAACTGACAATCCGGCAGCAGTTTTACTTCACTTGTCCCCACTATCCGGGGGTGTATCTGCCGCGAGGCAAACAAGGCGTTTGCCTGGAGCGGCAGATTCTCAGAGGGCGGCAAAACTATCCAGGATCCGATACTGCTGGTCTCTCCTGATGCACCTCCTCAATGCGGCCATGGCCTGTGTACCCTTGTGCAGGAAAAGTACAGACCCACTCTCACTGGGACTTTGGCTCAAAAAGGTAGACAAAGTCCGAGTGATGAAGGAAATGACTGCGACCCTACACCACACGAAGAGTAGCTTCAGAAAAACCTGGCTTTACTGGTTGCAACTTCTATACTCACAGGAATGTGGGGCCATAATGTCAACCTGAATTACTTGTGATTCCCAGAGACAGCCTCTTTCTGGCCATGATTTTGTCATTACATGTACTAGTACCACCCTTTAAATCACAGCTCGGGCCTATCCGCTCGGTGTGGCCTGTTCTGTCGGCTCTTGCCCACATGTATATAACATGCCCTTATGTCGGATCTGGTGTCTGTATCTGTAACATCTATTCTTTGTGTCATCACTTTAGAACATCCAAAAAGTTTGAATTTGAACTCAAACTCAACGCAAGTCAATGGGGGTAGAACTTTCAAAAACAATTGTCCCATTTAAGAGGGCTTATATGCAAGTTATTGACCATAAAAGGTGTATGGGGATCTGGGTACTGCCCTGGGGGACAGGAACCAATGACAAAAAAACTTTTCAAAAATACAGTTCAGAAATCCCTCCAGCGCTGGTGCTGGTCTCTGATCCAGCGCAGACTCCTCAGGTCCCATGGTGTTTGTCCGGTGGGCACGCTCACGGCATTCACCACTGCTGTGTCTCTCCTCTTCTCCCCGCCGAATATCTCTCCTGCACATGCGCCCGCCCAATCATCCTGCTCGGCCGCTCAAGAAGCTCCAGATCTTCAGACGGGAGCGAGCGGTGGTGACAAAGGTAAGTAATTAACTTTTTGGTAACTTTAATTTTTTCATGTTTTTGCATATATCTACTGCTTGCTAAGGTAGTGTGACGGCCGTTCCATGTTGCGGGCCGCCTCGGGACAGCACAGTCGCACTGCGCAGGCGCGAAGGGGAAACTCCTCTCCTCAGAGCAGAAAGAGGACGCGTCACCACACGGGAACGACGTACTGCACAGGCGCGCCGCAGGACTCCGCCCCTTCTACTTAGAGCACTCGGCATAAAGCCGCTGCTCACTAATTGATCGGCGTCCTACTGTTGGTTGTAGCAGGACGCTGATCAATCAGCTTCCCCCTCGACTTCCAACCGGATCCTTATATCGGATATAGCAGCTCCTCCAAGGTCCCACCACTTCCAAAGGACTCTCCTAAATCGCAAGTATTCTGGGCTAGTTCCCAACAGTGGTTGCTGGATGGTGCTGTGCTGATCCTCAGTATGCGTATTACATGCTGGATACTGCTAAGGCTACTCCTATGGGATGCTATATATATATATATATATGTGACTAGGAACCTGTTGCTCCTCTTCATTGTGATGTTGGGCTGAACTCACATGACTAGTGCGTGTATACACCAATAACATTGCTAAACTTATCTGTGTGATACTACCATTGATAACAATCGTGATAATATACCAGCTGTACTACCTATTCATAAATACTCACCTGCATATCTGTGAGGTTACGGTACCCTATTTCATAACACTCACCTGCATAACTGTGTTGTTGCGATACCCTATTTATACTACTCACCTGCATAAATATTATTAACCCCCTGCAGTAGGGGTTGAGTTGGCATACCTCTACACTCGCTTTTGCTGATACCAACTACCATATTCAAACGGGGCTATGATGTGTGGCAGCTCCCTCTAAGCCTCTACAAATACAGGGCATTGAGGACTGAGCTGCACGACTGAACCCCATTCCTCCAACCACAAACGCATACTCCGTAGTTGCGATCCACACATACATCCAGGGAAGCAGGGCTTTACAGGTAGCTGAATGCATTTTTAAGATTCAACTCCTGAGTTTAGTGTCACTAAGGGTTGCTGTAGGGTGTTGAAGAGCAGTGATCAGGACAGGGAAGAAATAGGCATGTACATATTTTTGGTGTACCTCTGAGACTCTAGTTGAAAGGTTTTAAACAAGAGTAAGGTACAAGTGGCTGACTACTGATGGATCATAGAGAAGCAGCAACCTACGGCCGTGTGACTTCGGAATAGTGACATTTTCTTTCAGTGATTTCAAATGGGACTCTGGGCCAGAAGACACACAAACATAAAAAACAGGAAGTGCTTAAGTGTCTAAATGACTCAAGTGCATAAATGAATCAGGTCTCTAGAGGCATTAAAAGACTGTAGGAACATTCAGGATAAAATAAGAAAAAATAGCGTAGATGCAGAGGAGAATAAATAAAAAAGGAAACCTGCATTGTAGAAATACTGGGGCTGCCACTGCTGACTTCCTACGAATAAAACGTGCCTGGCTGATGGCTGTCATGCTGATGCACCATGTTCAATACTATATCGGAGAAGTCAGGACCCTGAGCTACTTATTCTGGGTCAGCAACTCCTAAAATATTGCAGCCACTAGATAAACATGACAGCCACACAACTAGAATTTTCAAAAGTAAGCAGTTGCAGTTTTAAAAATTCTCTCAGTACAGTTGCCTAGACCAGGGTTAGGCAACCTCGGCATGCCAGCTGTGGTAAAATCCCATCATGACGACTCTGTCTCTGGGAGTCATGCCTGTGGATGTAAGATCCCTCAATGCTTCATGGGATTTGAAGCTGGAGTGCTAAGGTTGCCTACCATGACCCCAGACAAACATGAAATTACCCCCTTTCCTAGAGGCCACACACATATTCTCATCAGCAATGTTATGTGTTAATCATTGTGTTAATTAAAACCAAAATATTCTATTTAAGTTAGAATAGAGTTTTCATTTCTCTATGACCCCATTGGGGAGATTTCCCCTCAGCTGTACCTGTGATGTCTTTACATGACGGGGCGGTATAGGGGTCACCCAAAGTTAAAGGAATCAACAGCTATGTAAAGTTTATCAGAACTTCTCACTCTTCTAAAAATGTGTTTTTGTCCATGTCTCTGTTGTAGATATTTCACCTCACTTCCTGTCCTGGCATGACTTGTCATTCCTTTTACATGTGAGAAAATATAATATTCTCTGTCATATACTTGCTGTGTATTTTGTATCATTTATTCTAGCAGCATAAGTGCACCCATCTTCTTACCATTAAAAATGTAGCAGGGAAAAAAGTGTATGCATAAAAACATCAAATATACCTTTCACTCTTCTCTCTCTCTTAATTTTTCCCATTTAGCACCACAGTGTTCTTGGAAATTTCCATGAGCCAACCTCCTCCTTAATCCTCCCATACCTGGCTCAGCAACACAAAGTGTAACCACATGGCCACTCAGACATAAACTTTGCCTTAAAATAGGAACAACCTGGTGAATGACGAAGCCGATATGAGCAGCAAAAGCCTACAATATATGATGATATCAAGGCTGTTGACTTAAACCTGACCTGGCTGCAGGTCAATTCAAAATCTGGGAACTGTCAACAGTGGAGATATTTCACTTCGGCCCTATGCTCCTCAATGGAGCAGGATATGATGATGATGGTAAATGACTTATGTTGTTTATTCCTATACAGTAAGTGGAGCAGTGTGTGGTTGTGTGTATACACTGCATATTTGGCACTATTGATTGTAGTGATACTGGATGCATAAAGACAGGGGGAGGTGGGTGACAGATCAGTCAATAATGGGAAAAATCTACTGCAGATATAATTTTCACATTAGCCTGTGTTCACTTCTTCCATTATGTATGTAGTAGTTCCCAAATCTAGATCAGTCCCATGTTGGATAATTAAAGTAATACATCTTCAAAGCTCCAGTATATTGACACTATTTTATATTAACATGTCCTGCATGATACTCACTGAAGCAAAACCTTTGTACTTTCCTTATCACAAACTTTAAAACTAGTGCTAGTGGATTCATTCCAGTGGGTGCACAGTGTAATAAAGACAGCTGTAATCAACATGATTGTTATCAAAAGGAGCATTGGAAGCATGTGTTTCTTGGACATGGTCATGGGTAAGAAGAGTCAAAGCTCTTTCTAACGTCATTAACTTCCCTGTGGGCATGTAGAGGTTGTAAAATTATAGCTAATGGCAATTTTTCAAAGAATACAAAGAGGCAAGTAATGACCTACAATGAGAAGCCAGGGGATACTGCTAACTCTTTTATGAGATAAATAAGACAAATGCGAATTGAGCTGCAGTACATCCATGGAATGATTAATTTTTCTTTCATTTAAGTTATAATGGAGGCAAAACTTAAAGCTTCAGTCCACCCAATAATTATATTTAAGTTATAGATGGATTACAGAGCACTAAGGGCCTGTTCACGTGAGTTTCAGGTCCGGATCAGGTGCGGATCTGCAGACGCGGTGCTATGTGTTTTGCCGCGTTTTTGATGCGTTCCAGTTTTAAAAAAAAATTATTATTATTTTTTGTTTTGCTGGAGTGGGGCTGTCAGTATGTTAGCTGCAGTGCAGTGCGTTTTTGACGCGTTTTGCGGTTCCGGACAGTTTCCTTACCGTTTCCTGACCGTACAAAATGTGACATGCAGTATTTTTCTGTCGTAACCTGAACGGACTGCGCACGTGAGAACTGTAGCCCATAAAACACATGGGGATACATTGGGATGCATTTTTAGTGCAGGAGCGTACGGATCAGGTCAGCACAGAAAACGGACGTCGTGTGAACAGGCCCTAAGTCTTCACCTGGCTTCTTATTTTGCTTGGGATCTTCATTAGTAAGATCTCTCTGCCATAGTTCTTGGCTTGGTTTCAGCCCACCCTGGTGTTTTGGGTCCATTCACCTGTCCTAAGCTATTGCTCTTGTTGGATTCCGCAAAGTATAATAAGAAATTACACATCCAGCTGGGACCCGTTATGGTTGCAGCAGACCTCTAAATTCAGGTGCAGAGATCTCATAACTGAATGCATCTCTGTAGCGTTTACCACAATGAAATATGAGTTTTGCTAGACTGACCCTTTAACACAAACCTCTCATTAAAGTAAAAAAAGACTCACCACCAGAAGTACTAATAGTTACATGCCTCTTCTGGTTCTAACCATTAGCACTTGAAGCCAATTACATCATGGCAAATTGTCACCAAGGGTGCTATCTGGTCTTCCCCTGTGCATAGGGTTGCTAGCTGCATGTTTTCCTTGATTTATTACTTGGACTCTACCACTTCTCTCATTTATTATTTTGGCTATTCATTTTTTATTAAGAAGTATACTAGGGGGCCCCCTTTATCAGGGGAAACCAAAGTAGCAAAGCTTGAAAAAATATATGTGTGTCAACCAATTATTTTAAATCACCAAATATTCCCAAAGGGTATCTAAACCCAATAGTATTATAGATTTGAAATAGAGAAACCCCCATAGAGATATACTCCTTGGGAATTTAATGCATAAATCAATCTTTTAAGAATATAACGCTCTTTATTTACCAATTCTTTTTAAAACCAATTATCTAAAATCATCAAATCATGGATTGATGGATTTGATGATTTTAGATACTTGGTTTTAAAAAGAATTGGTAAATAAAGAGCGTTATATTTTTAAAAGATTGATTTATGCATTAAATTCCCAAGGAGTATATCTCTATGGGGGTTTCTCTATTTCAAATCTATTATTTATTTTTTAGTACTACATATGTACAGTATAGTATAATTGAGGTTTTCCTCAAAGGATATGGTGACATCATTAGTCCCAGATTCAACAAGAATAGGCATCCAGCTGTGTCAGAGGTCACATTATAAATGTGCTAAGCACACTTGGAATAAAATAGGGTTCCAGGAACATACATCTTAGGCATGGTTCTTTTCTCAGGGTATCGGAGGATTGGCCCCAGTTGCTTCAGTTATAAGTAAAGTGGAACAGGTTTATGCAGACTACAATAGATGGGAAGGAGGGATACCCCAAGGACAAAAGGGCTTAAAGTGATATTAAAGTCAAAAGGATTTTAAACTTGAGGAGGAAAAGAAAAATAAGGTATAATTTCTCATTATTACTATTCATTATTATTGTTATTTTTGTATTATGATTTTTTATTCCATTATAACAGCTCTGCTTCGAGTAGCATTCAGGAGCTCCTGAATGCAATTCGGGAGCAGAGCTATCCTCATTGAAAGCTCTGCTCCCGAATGTCAACAAATTGGGCGGTACAAGTCCCGTAACATCACAGCTCGCTCTGCACCATTGTTGACATGCGGGTCAGAGCTGTCATTTTGCAGCGTGAGTATTTTTCTTGCGGCAAGTTGACGGCCGTCGTCCATCGTGATTGACGAGGATCTACATTGCTGGACGACGTGACTGACCTGGGGATTGCATCGGTGTGCAATTTGTTTGTTTGTTTTTTTTAATAAAAGACTTGTCAAATAAAGTTTTTTAGTTTTTTTTTTCAAATCAAGGACCTTGTATACGGTGTTGTGTGTTTATTTGCTATGTCTATATTATTTGGTGACTGAGTAGGGGTAACAACAACCCCTTACTCATTTACGAGGGGGGGGGGGGAAAAGGGGGGGGGGGGGGTGGCATCTGTTTGCCCCCTTTATCTCAGATTCCCTCATTGACATGGGGACAAGATGTTTTTCCAGGGGTGGTTCCCCACGGCCAAGCACCCACCCCATGTCAAGGGAATGTGACCTGGTATGGTGCTCTGCCAGGCTGCTGCTCAGATCAAGGGTCTGGTAAGGGGACCCCATGCTTTTTTTTGGTGTTGGGTTCCCTCCTAAAATTCCTACCAGACTCAAACGGTCTGGTATTAATTGGACCCCACATTTTTAAAAAAAATTGTTTCTGTAGACAGTCAAAAGTGAAAAAGAAAAATGTCCCTTTTTAAAAAAAATTTCACTTTGCTGCAACGAAAATTAGTTTGTAAATATCTAACGCACCCGAAATTAACGAAAATTTCAGATTCGTACAAATCCAAATAGCGAAACGAATTGACTTTCAGATCAGAATCCCGAAAGACGAAACAACCAAAAATCCGAAACGAAACAAATTTTTGGCTGGCGCACATGTCTGGAAGAGACCATTTGAGGAAAGAAATTGGGAATTACATGCCCCCAACCTCCATCTTCACTTGCAATATGGCACTTTGGAGATATTTTTATTTGCATTGTAGAGGTACAACGTTAATAAAACAAATAATCTATGGTAAAAAAAAAAATGTAAAGGAAAAGGAAACAAAATTGAAGAACACATACAGTATATGCAGCCATACATACAGCATATAACACACACACAGAGTTTAGTGAAACAGTATTTGCTGCAAAATCACTGACCAGCTGTTAAAAGTAATTTATAAAATAGATAATAAAAAAAATATTTGTTACATATTTGTAAATTAGAGGTTAAACTCAAGTGCCTGAGATCCCATCAAGGCCAACAGAGGCTGATTATTTGTGAACTCAGATGAACCTAGAACAATAGTTTGAGTCTAATCCTTGTGCTATCTAGTGTCAGACATGCCAGTTTCCTTCTTTTTTTTTCAAGGGTTCAAATTAAAAAGAAGAATTGTTGACCATTGAAGCAGCAAAGCTCGCAGCTGATTAACCAGTCTGTATTACACTTTGACAAGTATTAACCAATAGCTGCTGCCAATGTCCTATGTTAATAGAAAACTATCGTGTCATTTCAGCTGTTATTGTAAGTTTACCAGAAAATAATCTTTTAATCTAAAGGTGCCCATACACTTTACAACCCTGAGGGGCGGGCTTCCGATGACAGCAATGCTGAACGGGCAGTGTGCGTGTGCACACACCAGCCCGTTCGGCAGTTATCTCTCGATCATGCTAAAAACCAGCCAAAAATCATACGATTCTCGGCTGGTTTTCCAACATGCTCGAAATACAAAAGTCGTGCGACTGTACAGTAGAAACGGTCGCACGCCTTCCATACACTGCACGATTATCGTACGATCGCGGGATTTCCCGCGATTCTCGTACGAGAATCGTGCAGTGCATGGGCACCTTAATTCTCCTACTTGCCATACAATCTAATCAATACAATGAATAACTGGTGCTTTCTCTTGTGCTGTTTTACACATCAGACAGTGAAATCTGCATCCTTGCTGAACAGCTTTGTCAAGAAAGGATATCCCACCTGTAAGTATATTGCCTTTAGTGATAGGAAAGACAGCAAATCATGATGACTGTGCTGCACTGTTAAATAAGAACTCCAAGCAGAATAACACTTAACCCTTTGCTGTGGGGCTACCCCCGCACTGCAAGGGTTAACTGTTTTTTTTTGTCTAGGGTAAAATAACAAAGATCTACTCACCCAAACCTTGGTCCCTCCTGGCTGCTAAATACGTCCCCGCAGCCTCTCTCCATCACCGCTCTAACGATGGACTATCCCTCAGCATACTATTGTCTAATACACTATATATGACGTTTGACTTACGGATCCTTAGACCACAGAAGTGGAGGGGGTAGGAGGATGCAGGACCGGTCTAGCAGCCAGGCAGGACCAAGGTCCAGGTGAGTATAACTATGATTAGATCCTAAACACAACAAACACTTAACCCTTGCAGTGTAGGAGTAGTGTCGGGTCCCGGTCCGAGTGGCTCCAGGTCGGGTGCTGGGTACAATGTCCCAGTACGAGCCAGTGTGCGGGGACGCACACGGAGGGGACATCCCGGCAGTAACCGGGCCCACACCGCGGACCTAATAAGTAGCCCCACTGCAAGGGTTACATTTTATTCTGCCTGGAGTTTTTCTGTAAACAGGAATCACAGCTTATAAATATCAGAAGCAAGTATGGCTCCAAAGAGTGAGAGGCCAGCATCACAAGGTGAGCACAGCAGAATTTACAACAACAGAATCCTTCTTTTCTGAGCTATAGTTAAATACGTTTGTGCTGTCTGATCTACACCTAAAACTAGAGTCAAAATGTTTTTAGGTTATTTCAAATGCTAATTAAATCACTTATAATGGATGCTGCTTCTTGATGTTTAAAAATGTTAGTTTGGGGCAGAATCAGCTGCCCCCCTGAACTCTGATATCCTGTTGTAGGGTGGCTCCTTTTCCTTGCAAAGTCCTATGGAGCCACCCTTGTGTGTGCTAGTAATTAGTGTGTGTCTCCACAAACAAGCGAGACACTCCCTACTCCCCAATCCTCCCTGCTCACTTTTCCAAGCTAGTATATGAACAACTGAGTCTGCTCTGTCCCTTGTGATCTTGTACTGGACAGAAAGTTCAGGGAAGCCAAGCTGACTGTTTGTGATGATGTCACTACTATTTTAATAGGTAATAAATGGGTTTGCAAAGATATTTGGTGCACAAAGTGGATTGATATCATTTGTGACTATTGAGGAATATATTTATGTGAAAATGTTTAGTCCTGGAGTCCGGCTTTAAAGGCCACTTCTACCAAAACTGACTTTTAGTATGACATGGTTGCTAGCAAATTGAATATGTTCTAGAATTCCTAGTCCCATCTAGCCGCCAGGCCAAATGATTGTATCACACTTTCCCAAAGGAGTTTTCAAAATAAAGAACAAAATGCCGTAAAGAAGAAGCCAGAGACACAAACGAGCGCCTCCAAATCTGAACCAATCTTCTGCTAGCCATACACATAATTATGCAAAACAGTCAATGGAATGATCGCTTTGATAACAGAATCGTATTCTGCAGAAATCAACTGCACTAAATGGTCAATGCAAACACTAAGGCCCCACCTCGCACCCGTCAATCTATTCTATGACTTTGAATAAACTCTTATGTCCCTGGATATCAGACACTTGCTGGACAAACTTCCAATATTCTAAGTTAGGAAGAATATACAAATTTCAAGCTGACAGCGCCCCCTGCTGGATATGAGTCAGAACCCCAGCGATGGAAGACAACAATTTAAAACTCCTACAGTAGATACAATGTGCCAGTTTGTGTTGTGGTTAGAAGATGCAAAACACAGAGGATACATAGTAGGAAAATGTCATACCATGAAAAGGGGGCATGTAGCACTAGTATTTATGCGTCACAACACCTCTCCTTGTATGCAAAGCAACAGAAAGGTCCTAACCAGTATGTGGATGACCCTTAAGCTGGCTATACACCTATTGATTTTCTGCTGACTTTCTATGGTCAGATGGAAAAAGTGCAACAGATTCCTCCATCTATGCTAAACTGTGTGGATGGAGGAATCTCCCACTGGGCCAAGCTTCAGTATCTTGCTAGTCGGCCCCACTGGCTCTTAAAATACCTGAACAATCTGATTGCATGCAGGCATTGTTCAGGTGTTTTGAGAGCCAACAGGGCCGACTAGCAAGATACTGAAGCTTGGCCCAGTGGGAGATTCCTCCATCCACACAGTTTAGCGTAGATGAAGGAATCTGTTGCATGTATTTCCATCTGGCTATAGAAAATCTGCCGATAATCTATAGGTGTATGGCCAGCTTTAGGCCCTTTTCAGGTCAGTTCTTCAGGTGACCTGATCAAAAGCCCAATGTTAGTCTATAGGCAGCCGAATCTAAATGGATGTGTGTCTGTTTACATCCGGTTACCCCCCGCCTCCGGCCAGCTCCAGAAAAACAAACATAACACTGTTCCATTTCGCCGGACCTGAATGTGCCAGATTGAGTATAATTTAATGTAAACTAGCACAAGTCCTTTTACATCTGATTCCCCATAGAACGGCATGGTTTCAGTAATCTTGCGATGGAGGAATGTTACAGCAGTGACATCCATTCCGATCAGCAGGGGATCCGTGAACAGATCTCCTCCTTTGTGAAATGGGCCTAAGATCTGAAGGCAAAGACAGTACATCTGACCAGTTCAAGGGACACCGCTGCCTGTAAAGCTAGCTCTAAAACAAATCTAGCTGGCATACCACCCACTCCTCTATGACTCCACAAATATACATTGAAAATAAGCAAGATAACAATAGTTAATGCTGCACTCCGGACACCAAAAATCGAATTGAAATATATTTGTGCACCCAATGCGTTTGCAAACCCAGATATAACCTTGAAAAAAAATTAGCAGGACATAATCTCTGTGTTACACATTGCCTATGCAGAGAGCAGATCTGTGCAAGGGGCACAGGAGGCTCACCTGCTACAAGCTGCATGCAGAAAACTACAGAAGGGGGCGGGTACAAGACCAGTCACCCTGCACAGGGATAGAGAGCAGCAGAGATTTGTCCTAATACCAGAAGCTCCTGCACAGAGGCAAAGTTTCATGCTGTGTTACTGCACAGATCTGGAAGGAATAAACAAAGGACTCCAAGATTCAAGTAAGAATACACATGCCTTCTGTATTTATACAATATTTGCTTATCCTGGAGTTCATCTTTCAAACATGACCACAACCTAAGAATGAATATTTAGCACAGTCAGTAAGTGTTCATAGCACTAGATGTTTCCAGGGATAGAGAACTCCAGGGACAATTCTGACCCCTCCACAAACTTCAGCCAAAGCAAATAATGGAATACATAAGACTAGTGGCACACAGACAATTTTTTGTGACGTGATTCTGCTTCTAAAATCTCCTGAAATCCATCTTTTTGGTTATATAATATTATTTTTAATTTGGGTTTCTACAGGAGAGATTTTCATTAGTGTGATTGATGAGCAATCAATCTTCTACAACCGCACAATGCCACAATTCAGTTGTTTAGTAATAACTTAACACGTAGCAGTGTTTGATCTCACATAATCGTACAATTGTGCAATTGGTCGCTATAAGATGTTACTTTGTATAATGATCATTTGCAACATTTTGCAATGAAATAACGGGCAATTCTAGTAGCAGTAATGAGCTACCAAATATCTCCAGTGTACCGTTAGCTTATTCAGGTGACTGCCAGCAAATAGCGAAGGGTCCAATACCACAATACATTTCAAGAAAATGTGACTACTGGAAGAGAGTGAATTCCATGGAATAGCCCCCTCCCTCCTTGCACATCATACCTTCTATTCTTCTGGGAGTGTTTAATTACTATCTGTGCTGGCCCATCTCCTCTGCCCCTCTGCTCACCTCCCTACATAACCTTTTATGTAGCAGCTGGGGGAGAAGCAAAGGGGAATACTATAGAGTGAGCCCTAAATCTGCTGGAGCTGCTGACATCACATCCAAAATGGCGGCACCCAGCTGCCGTCTCGGGCTTTTGGATGTCTACACAGTTGAGGCTTTTATAGGTATATCGCATGCATATAATATGTTAAATGCACATATCATTTTACAGGAGGATTTTTGTTGGAATTAATGGTGTGGTGACATAGTCTCTTTAAGAATAGATTACATGCCCAATGCCTTAGCCAAGCACTAGAGGGATCCTAGTACCTTGTTATAAGATCCAGCAGTAAATGTGCTTTGATTGACTAATAGAAAAGTAGGTAGTTCATAGGTTTAATGGAGATAAGGTTAAAATGACAGTGTGGCAGTTTTGGAAAATACCAGAAGGGCTGAAGCATCCTGAAAGTAACAACAGGCCAGGTGAACTGCTATGCACTGAGCCCTCGTTCACATATATGCAATGTGGGAATGCATGTGTTCCAGCATGGCACAAGACTGCATGTAACACTGTTAGGTGCTCTGTGGTGCCAATATTTCTTAAAGACACCTCAACAATCCTAGCTATCGCATGTGCATTACATCACACCACAACACATGGTAACTTATTACCATGCATTGTAGTGTGATGCTCTTTAAAACATCTACATGCACTTCTGCAGTACAATTTAGATGTGGTAGGCGGATTATTCAAATGAATGCATATGTGGTGTCGTATTGCACAGGTGTGAATGGGAGCTGAAGGTCCTCTATATAACTTGTCTAATTTCTTGGTAATTTGCAAACTTTTTGGTTGTAGAAAAATGTGGTCATGGTTGCAGATGTAGGCTGATGTTTTGTCCTTTTGGAAGCTGATCAAGGGGCAGGTATGAGTTTTATCATAGGAACTCAAATTGTCATATTGATAAAGCAGTGAATGTGACATTCATCGAACATTCACAGAGGTTAATCATTTCTTGTAATTTAAGTCCCCAATCACACCTGAGCAGGAGTGCCTGCAAAATCTTGACGCAAGCGTTTTCACACATTTTGGCACTTAACATCCGGTCTCCTCCTCCTAGCAGCATCAGCCCTCTGAACAAATGAAGGACTCGGCATCATCCCTGCTGGGTACAGTGCAAATGATCATCCATCTGGTGAGGGGTCACAAGAACCTCTATGACCCCAGGAATCTTCAATATAAGAACAGGGGGTGCAGAAGTGGTCCTGAAAAGAGATTGTCCAACATGCAAAGGTAATCGTTTGAATGTCTGTAGGAACCTGTAGGTCTTATTAGTGTGCTCAAATTATGTGACAGAAGAAACTATTTTCCATTGGCCAAAACCATTTGAAGCACATGAAAAACACAGGAAATTAAAAAACACCTAACACACCTAAAAAAAAGTGCACCAAAAAGCTCCAAAATCTTCAGTAAACTCTCATACTCAGGTGTGAATCCAATATCAGACCAACGCATGAGGAAGATTAATCTGTAGCAAATATTTAATCAATTTAGTGAAAAGTAAAGAAGTTACTGGCAGGGATGTTTGCAACAAAACCCATGGCCAATACTACAGTAGAACATGTTGTGGGAGTAACACTGCTTGTAAAAACAGCTTTTTTAAAATTGAATACACATATTTTATATAGCACATCAATCCCTGCCCTCAAGGAGCTTACAATCTAAGATCCCTATCTCACATACTTATAGGGCCAATTTAGACAGGAGCCAATTAAACTTCCAACATGTCTTTGGAGTGTGGGAGAAAACTGGAATACCTGGAGGAAACCCACGAAAGTGCAGGGAGAACATGCAAACTCCTTGCAGATAATGTCATGACCGGGATTCGAACCAGGGACCCCCAGTGCTTTTATAAACAGCAGATAAGGGTTCCTTATTTATTCCACGGAGAACGGCGCCAGTATTGTTTTAGCGCTGAGAATATTATTATTATTATTATTAGTAGTAGAAGTAGTATCTTTTGACTCATACATGTGGATGTTCCCTAGTAACCACTAGTAACCCTAGTAACCACTAGAGGGAGCTAATAACTTGTCTATATTTCAAAAAACAAAACAAAACAGCTCAAGAAAAATCAAAACAACCCGGAGTCATTACAAGAGGATCTTACTTCTCCAAACAAACATGGACCACAGAATGTTATCAGCACCAGAAAAATACATCTGAAAAGATACATTCTAATCTACAATTTAATCAGAAAGGAGAATGATTGCCTGTAATTTATTTCTAAAACTTCCATTATCCCATGCCTTAGTTTGTATTTTTAGAAACATGTCTGCGTATCAAGTTTATTTTTTGACAAATGAAAGATTTTTTTAAATCCAATATAGAATAAATTCAGTAACTACTGCAATGTCTATATTTTTTTAGTAAGGTGGGTAAGGCTAAAACCTCTGCATTACGGTAGGAATGAAGAATATAAAAAAAATCTCTCCAGCAATTGCTGAGTGTGGCTTTTCCATAGGAATAAATTGGGCTGCAGCATGCATGCACAGGTAGGAAGCAGCAATCCTCGGGAGAAAGACTGTGCAGCTCCAAGCGGGGTTCCACAGAGAAGTTAGCTGGATCAAGGTTGAAGGTATTTGACCAATGGGGCAGCACTTAGGTGGTTGGGGGAACTTACCAAAGAAAAACTGCAAAACTACTTTGTACAATACTGTGCAATTAACGCACGCTATAGGTGCATCACAGTGCACCTAGGGTGCATTGCTAACAGTTATAACCTCGGAATGTTTATTGTTGTCACGACTCTATTGGGAATAGTTCCTGTGTGGTCAATACAGCAGTGAGGGGAAATTTACCCCACAAGGGCATAGAAAGGAAAAAACTAACAGGGATTCAAATTCTAAACCTTCTGTACTGTGTCTGAAAATGAAAACCCCACCCCCCCATTTGTTTCCTGAAGTATCTACTTATCCTTATTAAGGCATTTTTAGATTAGATTATGAATTCTTACATTTAAATTGTGTGTTCTGTTATTTAGTTGTATTTTCTCCCTGCCAGAGCAAAAAAACGTCTCCAGTGGGTCAGGCTGTAAGACCTCCTTGGGGGGTACAATAGATGATTAACAAAGTGTTTATACATCCAAGCACTAAACCTACTTTTTTGACCTGCAAATATAACATGAAGAAACATCAGAAAAAGATAAACATTTCTCTAAAATCACTTTATTATACACAAACATCTAAAAGCACAACCCTCCTTTCCTAAGTCCCTATGTAGTTACAAATGGTATCGTATAATGTCAGCAAATACTCTAAGACTTCCCCCTCGTAACCCCAGGATTAGCTAAAGACATATACCGTAATAACTGTGAGATCATACATCTGGACAGTACACTCAATGGTCTAGGCTGCTTAAAACTGCAGTGATTTGTACTCACTCCACTAGATAGAGCTGTATCTTTAAGACAACCATCGTGCAAAGTACTTTGCACAATGTGTATTACGCTCTGCATGACACTTTGACGGGGAGAAAATGCAAGTAAACTATAAAGAAATATCTAGTAATCCATGATAGGTAAGGTGGTTGTGTTTTAAAAATTTAAGAGAAGAATAAGAATTCAGGTTACAACAACAGCTCTTTGGTGGCTGGTTCTCTTTAAAATTGCTGGTGTATTAAAAAATTGTATAAAGAAAAGCTCCATCAGGATGATACTGCGAGTGACCTGTAACTCGGTGTCCTCGCTCGTCCTGTGTTATACACACAGGAAATCGTTCTTCTCCATGGCCTTGTCCTCCACATTATTCTCCAGTCTCTCAGGGATGCTAGAGAGGAAGGGTGGAAGAAGACAGTCCATGTTCTGTCTGCTCAAGGACAAAAGAAAAGGAAAGTGGACAATGTGGCAATAAATCTCCCTATTATCTTTTCTTCTATTTATATTTAGATATCACAACATGAAACCATAACTAAAATACCTCTGGGAGCACAGAAAAGCCATATTAAAAAATGTCTGATGTTATCTTGTTTCAGAACTGTAATTGGAGATTACGCATCCTGAGTCTGCTATGAAGTCCGTATCCCCCAACACATTTCAGCTCAGAATAGTTGCTTTGACTGGCGAGAGTTTTTTTAAAGATTTGTCCCTGTTTTAGGGCAACTGCCCTCTTTTTTTGCATAATAAATTAATATTGAATATTAATCTTTTTTTTTTTTACTTTTGTGACAGATGGATGGTCTGTGACTGTGTAAAGATGCCGATCATGACAAGGAAGAGCAAGTTTAAAATGCATTTCCACTTTTGCGGCCAAATTTTAATAACACCAATGTTATTATTATTATTATTATTATTTTATCCGCTTGTTCCATCGTCCAGAGCTGTACAGGAAGAGGCACGCACGAGCACTGGGTCGCCTCTTAAAGGGACAGTGCACACCCCTCCAAGGAAGTGGCCCGCCCCTGGAAATGACATCATCTCATTGCCAACAGGTATATAAGCAGGAAGGGTGAGTCATTCTGTGCTTGGTTATATTAAGCTTGTTCTTAGAGTCCCTGGCGTTATACCTATTTCTGATTCCTATTACTGACCCCTGGCCTGTTCCGTGACCCTGGTACTTTGCTGCCTGCCCCGACCTCTGCTACGCTCAACGACTACGATTCCGGATTGTGATTTTGCTACCGTCCTCTTGGACTGCCCCTGTACTGGCTACCTCTACACAGGAGATTGTGCGTTATCCTAGTCTACTTGAGTAGAGGTACCAATCGTACTGGCAAGTCCCCCGCGTCTGGGCTCCTACCATCACCAACCTGATAGTCTGTGCTGAAGCTAACTGAGTGCCTATAAGCAGACACAAATATCCAGGAGGCCTAACATTTATTTGTATTTGTGTGGTGCTGCCAACCCCCTAAGAGTGCAATTTAGTGTGTTTTCTGCTGTAAACTTACTTTTGTTGACAAATAAAAGTGGTCAGGATCCCCAGAGTTGACTGAATGTGCCAAAACTCTCCATTTGATGCTCAGCCTGGCCATACATTGGTAGATTTATAAACAAACTATCATACAAGAAATCTAGTCAGAACACTCAATAATGCCATCAATTTTGCTTTATGTTAACATTCGATTTTGGGATAATTGGGATTTCATGAGCGAAAGCCACATTCACTGTTAGATTTTTTTCAATTATGAAAAAAAGTTTCTATCTTGCTCTTTCTAATTTTGTGGGTTGAATCAACCCTATTAACTAGTAGAAAAGTGAATGAACGTTCTAAAATTATTTTTTTCTAACAGAATTCTACTGGTATATAACCCGTTTAAGCATCACACTTTCTAAAGAGCGACAATTAAAATTCCAGACATTTCTGCAGTACAGTTTTATCAACTTGTTTTTACTGATCGTGTCAACTCTTCAATGCAGTGCTGTGTCTGATTGACTTTCTAGTTCAGCAGCAAAGTGCTACTGCTGAAAAATGCGTTTATCATGTTGTGCTGCCTATGGTATGTCAGCCTCTCATGTTTTACTTGTGTGTATAATTGTTTGTTTTATCTTCTAGATTACAAAATTGAAATGGATAACATAGAAAACTTACTCTGTTCTTTATTATTTTTAGTATGGTGGTGCTCAGGATCCTAATCTTTATATGGATCAGTTGCATAAAAAATGAATTTATGGATGTTCATAATCAGAAAAGAATATATGTAATTTAGCTTAGTACTGAAACCAATTTTAGGCAGTATTGTGTTTTTGTTAGGTCTGAGGTAATCATGTCATACATTTGTCAGTTGTCATAGATTTTTTACACAGTAGCCTGTTGCCCTTTGCCGCATTACTGGGGTACGGTGTTAATCAGTGCAATGTTGCTATAGTACTCTTCACCCAACCCCCCTACTTAAAGTCAGCCCGTGTCCAGATCACAGCAGCGCTCTCTAACACGCACAATGTGCATTAAGGGGTAAGACAGTAGCCTGTTGCCCTTTGCCGCATTACTGGGGTACGGTGTTAATCAGTGCAATGTTGCTATAGTACTCTTCACCCAACCCCCCTACTTAAAGTCAGCCCGTGTCCAGATCACAGCAGCGCTCTCTAACACGCACAATGTGCATTAAGGGGTAAGTTCACTTATGCAAA
>NW_017306789.1:320500-390188 GCF_000935625.1 Nanorana parkeri
CCCCCCCCGCACTGTACTTACCTTTCGGTGAATAGTCCTTCCCATCTGCCGATACGAGTGTGCTATTCATACCCTGTACAGCCGTCCAACACAGCCCTGCATTATAGATTTTGAATTTTGCTTGCAAATTGCGAGCACTCACCTGACTGCACTGACCAATGAGAAGCGCTTGTTAGCACAGTTAAATACGGTTTTGGATAAAATAATTTTTTGTGTCAGGACAAGTAGATTGTCATGAGGGTCAAGTAGATTGGACCCCAGCTTTAGTCCTTGGACAAGTAGATTTTTTTTTAAATTTCCACACCCCTAATGTATTATACTTTTCTGACCCCAGTCTCTTATCTCCACCCACTGTCCTGCAATGTTCTCTTGTTTTAGGGATATGTGATGGAATGAGATATGTGAATACGTTCTGTTCAAGAAGGTTCTACTTTACTAGGTACTGATTTGGTTGGAGGGCTTTTTGATTCCTTTAGTCCTTTCTCGCCATAGCCTTCATTGTTAAACTATCTCTGGAGTTAAAAATACATAAAAGATATTATTTTTGAGTTTTTTAATATCCGTTATATACTATGTAACAGAGTTCAAAAGATTTCAATGACTCAAGACCTGCAGTTAAATATCACCTTTACTAAGTGCACATTGACCACTATGAGTCATTCTAGGCTGTAACTTCTCTTGGCTCCAGTAAAATGTCTCACAAACAAAAAGTATGGCCAGGCGGGTCCTCATGTCAGTGGAAACTTAAGTCTACATATCTATTAACAGAACAAATGTGTATAATATCAGATCCTTCCAAAAGCCTTATGAACCACACCCTTACTGAAATAATTCATAAAGGGAAATTAAAAAGGTTTTCAGCCAATTTTATGTGACCCTTTTTAAGTAAACATGTATTTAACTGTTAAATTATATACAGGTGAAACTCGAATAATTAGAATATCGTGCAAAGTTCATTTATTTCACTAATGCAACTTAAAAGGTGAAACTGATATATGAGATAGACTCATTACATGCAAAGCAAGATAGTTCAGGCCGTGATTTGTCATAATTGTGATGATCATGGCTTACAGCTCATGAAAACCCCAAGAACCCAAAATCCACACCCTCAAAAAAGTAGAATATTAGATGCAATCAATAAAAAAAGGATTGTACATAGAACAATATTGGACCTCTGAAAAGTACAACCATGCATATGTACTCAGTACTTGGTTTGGGCCCCTTTTGCAGCACTTACTGCAATTACTTTTGCACGATATTCTAATTATTCGAGTTTCACCTGTATACAGAAGGGCCCAAAAAATGTATACACACTTCAACATAAAAATATATGCATAAAAAGTTTATTACCAGATTTATATAAACACCAAAGGGCACCTGTAAGTCATGTTTGAATTATGCAATCAAATTAAGTGGTCAAAGTGGTCACCATTATCATCCAGGCACTTTTGATTTCGGTGCACTACTGCATGAACAACATTGACTAAAGTGTCCACAGGGATTGCTCTGCATGATATTTCAATTCCTTCCCGTAGTGCAGGCAGCGTAGGTGGTTTTCTACAGTATACCACATTCTTTAGTGTTCCCCACAGATAGAAATCGAGCTGTGTTAAGTCCGGGGGAACACACAGGGAATTCAACAGCACCTCTGCGTCCTATCTAACATCCTGGCAGAATGTCTTCGAGATAGGCCCTTACACCTCTGTGGTAGTGAGATGGCACGCCATCTTGCTGGAAGTAAAATTGCTAATCCGCATAGAGCACACCAATGGCCGGTTTGTCGAAACCACTCACAATACTCCATTCTCCGATCAGGGTCATCTTCAATCATTGCGTAAAACAGTCTCAGGATGTCAAATTTCCAATGTGCTCTCTTAAGCATACGTTGTATGCTTGATCTGCTGATTCCTGCTTCACGTGCACATTATTTGACAGACTTTTGTGGTGAGTGTGTAAACTGTTGCAACACCGTATGCGAGGAAGCAGGACTTGTTGCTGTGCGACGACTCCCAGATCCCGCACCAGCAGTACAAAGACTCCTTTACCTGCGGAAGGAATACTTTGAAAATGCAGAACTCATAACAGCCAATCAGTAACATTCTTTTATTACTGATTGTGTTCAAAGAGTGTAATCTTTTGGCTGCTGTGGATTGATGAATCTTTCCACTGCATGGTGATAAATGTTTTACTAGGGCTTCTTAAAACAGGTCAGTTATTGCATCCAAATTAATGACATTATCAATTTGCCTATACATAGCTGAGAGTCATTGCACGTTTATTTTTAGTGAATATTTGACAAAGGGTAACAGAACTCACATTCAATCAGATGATTAGAAAGCAGCACCAGTAATTGTAGGTGTTTGAAGGTTATGTAGAGGTTATTTGGTACATATTCACTAGGTAAATTATACCTACACTCAATGTGCAATTCATTAGGAACAGCTGTACATGTGCTTGTTATTTGAATGATCTAATCAGCCAATCAAATGGCAGCACCTCAATGCATAAAATCATGCAGATACAGATCAGGATCAGTTTGGGCCAATTCACACATTGCAGAATGCACAGTAAATAGTGTGCATTACTTTGCATTCACACCACACATCTGCTCTACGTTCAGTACATTGCGGTGCCATTCATTTTGAATGGCAACCCAGTGCACTGTACAGTAGAATGCAAAGTACCGCATAACACCACAATGCACATACCGTGTGTTCTGGTGCGCTGTGTTGCCAAAACTGGGTCATGCGCATTTTTTGTTCCGGTGCGGTAATTTGGCTATTATGAATGGGCTGCCTTAATGTGACGCATGCTACATATGAAATAGCGTTAACGTACTGCAACAGTTGGCTCAAGTGTGAATGGATCCTTAATGTTCATTTTAAACAACAGAGTTGGGAAGAAATGTCATCTCAGTGATTTTGACCATGGCACAATTGTTGGTGCCAGATGGGCTGGCTTGAGTATTTCTATAATGGAAATGGACAGTTGACAAATGGAAAAATATAGCCTGGTCTGATGTACAGTATTCTGATTTCTGCTGGGACACACAGATGATAGGCCAGTCACTGCATTTAAATATACTAGAACACCTCTGGGATGTGGTAGATGGGGACATCTGCCATATAAATGTGCAGCTGGCAAATCTTCAGAATCTGTGTAAAGCTGGCCATACACTTTACAACCATCAGACGACTTCCGTCTTGCGATGGTTGTAAGGTAATCAAAAGTTTGTATGATCTGCCCATCTTGGACAGGCAGATCGTACTTGCAACCATCTCAAGCCCGTCCCGCTGAGGGGAGGGCTTTCGATGACTGCAATGTTGAGCCGGCAGTGTGAGCTTGCATACACCGGCCCGTGCGGCATTTGTCTTACGAGCAGGCCACAAACCCGCCGAAAATCGTACGATTTTCGGCTGGTTTTCCAACGTGCTAGTAAGACAAAAGACGTGCGACCGTACAGTAGAAACAGTCGCACGCCTTCCATACACTTGCCGATTATCGTACGATCGGGGGATTTCCCGCAATGATCATACGATAATCGGCAGGTGTATGGCCACCTTTTATGCAATCATTTCAACATGGACCAGAATCTCTAAGCAATGTTTACGGAAAGGAAAAAAATCCCCTTGCAGTGGTGGTGCCCCAGCACTGCAAGGGTTACATGATTGTTTATGTCTAGGGTGCCTGTAAAAAGTACTTTTACTTACATAAACCCCACTTCCACAAGCTCCAAAACTGGTACCCACAGCCTCTTCTCTCCTATGCTCTGTTGGTCAGAGGCTCACGGACGTCATCAGGTACAATTAGAGCCCATAGCCCTGTATTATATGTGAGGACACTGAAGGACAGTCCACAAACCAGAGTGTAGGGGAGAGGATGAGAGTGCTGACTGCTGTCCCTTAGGGGACAGGTAAGTAAAACTGCTTTACAAAGGGATCCTAGGCCTAACGAGCATTTAACCTTGCAGATCGTGGGTAGCCCTACTTTTGTGGAATGTGGAATCCATGCCAAGAAGAAATTAGACTGTTTTGAGTGCAAAGGGAGGCCCTTCTTAGTATTAGTACAGTGTTCCTAATATATTGCTTGGTAATTATACGGTGTATGTATGTACTCTGACACTTACTGTGTGTGGGAAATTGTCAATCATCCAGTACTCCTTTACCAGGGCAAGGCATGCATTTCTGCTGGTTGACATTTAGTTCCACCCACAGGCATGCTGCTCTACCTATGATGCCACCCAATACAGTTTATCAGTACCTGAGCAAAGGTCCCTGTCCATTTCTGTCAGATTCAGTGAACTTTGGTAATCTGGATGATCTTCCTTTGATCTTGGCTTATACATAGATATCCTATTTCATCTGCTAGACCCCTGCTCTGACTCACAGTCTGGTTCCTGACTACATGTGTCTGCCACATACCCTGACATTTTGCTTGGTTCCTAACTAAATTTCCATTGCACTTGCCCTGTTTACTGTTTACATCTCTCTGCTGCCTTCCCTAATCTTCTGCCTTCTGACCTAACCTGTCTGGTTCTTGACTACATCTCTCTGATGCCTTCCCTAATCTTCTACCACCTGCCCTAGTCTTCTGCCTGGTTCCTCACTACATCTTTCTGCCATCTACCCTAATTTTCTGCCACCTGCCCCAATCTTCTGACTGGTTCATGACAGCTCCCTGCTGTCTTCTCTTATCTTCTCCCACCTGTTTTATTCTGCTTGGTTCGTGACTACATCTCTCTGCTGCCTTCCCTAATCTTTTACCTTGTTCCTCATTACATTTTTTTGCCATCTATCCTAATCTTCTTACACCTGACCTAATCTTCTGCCTGGTACCTGACTACATCTCTTTGCTGTCTGCCCTAATCTTCCTTCACCTGTCCAAATCTTCTGACCTTTTCCTAACTACATCTCTTAGTTGTCTGCTTTAGGCCTCATGGGCACAGGCCTCCTTCTTTTAACACAGGAACATTTATTTGGGGAATATAAACAAACTTTATTCATCCAAGAGCCATTCTCCTGCATTTGAATGTACTTGTATTTACAGTACATGTGTCAATAAGCGTTTTATGCATTGACATGCCTTTAGCTGCACAAAACTGTGTT
The DNA here is from genome assembly GCF_000935625.1 of Nanorana parkeri. NCBI lineage: Eukaryota > Metazoa > Chordata > Amphibia > Anura > Dicroglossidae > Nanorana > Nanorana parkeri. Next base: position 325,606 of record NW_017306789.1, read on the forward strand.
AAACGCTTCCTGGACATACATATTTCTTGAATATCTAAACACAGCTGACTGAATGCACTGAAGGTGCTGCTGAATTTCTAGTGGCCACCACTATGTAGCACAGTGGAGTCTTCTTATAACATCAACTATGCACATCTCATTCCATCACATATTCCAAAAGAGAGGCTTATTCCTCATTTCAGGATAGTGGGGGAGTCATACAAATAATTTCCTTTTGCCTAAATGCCGAACTGCACACCCAGAACCACTGGTTATTGTACAGATACAGCCTAATATTATAGAGCAGGGGTAGGCAGCTCTAGCTGTGGTACAACTACAACTCACATTAGGCATTGAAAGACTACCAATGACAGATGCATGATGGCTCCTCTGGCGTAGGGCTTGGGACCAAACAAGAAATTAAAAACTAGATGGTGATAAAGGGAAAAAGATGCACTGCAATGATGATGGCCAAAAAATCTTGAAACAGTGTTTGCAGAACTAGCCCTCGGCTATATATAAACTTTTACAGGTAAGAGCCAGTGTTCAGTTGCCTTCTCAGAAAGCTTTATACTTTTTGTACTTTGTACTTTTTGCCTGACTATCAAGTCTGAGCGTGGTAGTATTAAATATCACATGCACCAATACGGTACCCAAGGAGTCACACAGAGCATAGTCACAGACAGGCTAGGTCAGGTATGTTAATTTTAAATGAAACAGTTGGTCTAATCAAGTGTATTAAATCTTCAAGGGGTCTTCAATGTCTGCTTAGGACCATAACTATTTTAAGTGTATCTGTGGTCAAAATGCAAAATCATATAGTAATTTCCACATTGTATTTTTATTAGTTCTAGCCTATCCCTATTAATCAAACGAAAGTTACGATTTGAAAACATATTTATGAAGAACTTTATGAAAAATTCCACAGAATTTTCTTCATTTAATGCAATTACACATATTCATTATGCCTTGTTAATATGGGCTACTGTGTCACTCACTTCATACATGTATACATTATGGATGATATTTACATGAAGACATGATAGAGGAGAATGCTTTCGATAATAAAGGTTTGTTGGGGGCATAGGCATACAATGTGTGATACTGTACAATAAATGCTTATGTTTATTAAAAACAGATTTTATTAGATTAAATAAAATGTATTTTTTTAATAATTAAAGAAAAACGTTTAATTAACTCTTGCAATGGGGCTACCCCTACACTGCAAGGGTTAAGTGCTCATTTTTCTTTAAGGTTTAGGTCTAGGAAGAAAAATAAAGATATACCGTATAAACTCGAGTATAAGCCGTCCCGAATATAAGCCGAGGTAATTTGCTGCGACATCGGCACACGGCGTTGGATTTCTCGCTCCTCTCTGTCTCGCGTTGTCATCTCCGAGTTCCGTCTCTTGTGACTAATTCACAGATTCATTTCTAATAGAAGATCTTTAATTTCTCTCGGAATATCGGGAGACTCGTTGTGTCATGTGACAGGAGACGCAGCAACTCATCATACAGGAAAACCCGTCCGTCCAGCTTGTCTAGTCGCAGCGGTGACATCATCGGCCGCCATCGCAGGATCACGCTGCGAGCTGTTCATATGACCTGTCAGGACTCTCAGGAGGGGGGAGATGGGACTTTTGGGGGGTTATTCACGAAGGAGCCGAAGGATCCAGCCGTAGCCGTGGCTGATCCTTCGGCACTCTTCAGTCACCGGAGCTAGGGTTGACACCTTTTCTTCATGCGAAACCCGAACACTCTAGCGGCACGCGGACATTTTTGGGGGAGAATGAGTCGCAGCTTATTCCTATGTAAATAGCACCGCACATTTATATGTGAATATCACAGCTGAGACTATTTTCAGTGGGGGGTCAGTAGCCCCTATCCTAATTTTGGTTGCCCCTGTCTGCCTGACATCTTGTGTCCGGGTTTCTGCTGCCATGACACTCGGGCACAGCATTCAAAACCCGGACTGTCCGGGTGAATCCTGGACAGGTGGCAAACATAGCCATAGGGGGCTATTCACAATACACAGGCAGCAGACGCGGTCACCCGAGCCAAAGGCATATGCTTCGGTTCCACTGAGCCGGAGTGTCAGCTGAAACGGGGAGAACGGCCAACCTTTCACCCCGCAAATGACAGCTGGGTGGAGCCAGTGGTGATCGCACGTCTGGCTCCGCCCGGTTGTAATGACAGATCAGCGTCCCCAAATGACCCGGGGACGCTGAACTGTCATTAAACAATAACAACTGGGCGGAGCCGGCCGCGACGTCGCCGCTGGCTCCCCCCAGGTGTTATTCATTGGCCGGGACCTGCTAGAAGACTCTATTAGGTACCGGCCAATAGGAAACAGTTGGGCGGAGCTAGCTGTCTGTGACAATCCCATCTCCCCACGGCCAGGAACAAGATCCGTCCGCGCTACGGCGCAGGCGCGCCGCGAGGCTCCGCCCACTCTCGGACGGGGTCCGTCGCCGCTACTGCGCAGGCGCGCCGCGAGACTCCGCCCACTCACTCGAGCCGTCGGCATAAAGCTGCGGTCCGCGGTTTGATCGGCGTCCCACTGTTGTTGTAAGCAGGACGCTGACCAAACCAGCCTCCACTTGCTCCACTCCAGGAACCAGCTTATTCGAGGGAACGAGCTAAGCCTACATTCTCCCACACCAGGAGTGTCACACAACCGCAAGTATTCCGGCCATAGCTGTTGGCTATAACCAATTGAATTGCCATGGATTCTAAGTGAGCTGTACTGCTCATATAACCTATTGAACTGCCATTGATCCTAAATGAGTTGTACTGTTCATATAACCTATTGACTGCCATTTGATCCTAAGTGAGCTGTACTGTTCATATAACTACTGAACTACCATTGATCCTAAATGAGTTGTACTGTTCATATCACCTATTGAACTGCCATTGATCCTAAGTGAGCTGTACTGTTCATATAACCTACTGAACTCCCACTGATCCTAAATGAGTTGTACGGTTCATATAACCTATTGAACTGCCATTGATCCTAAGTGAGCTATACTACTCATATAACCTATTGAACTGCATACTGTTCACATTACTTGCTGAATCCTCCATACCTAACCTGTTGTTGCTATACAGGGTTGACGTGTTGCTATACGGGGCGTTATGTGAAGCAGCTCCCTCCTCGCCTTATTCACATACTGGGCTCCAGAGGTAGAGCTGCAACCTGATACCCGTCCTCCTTGATAGAAGCCTCATCCGCAGCTGCGGTCCTTAAAGCCACACCCCCTGGGGCGAGTGTTACACTATATCCAAAAATGCTTAGGATAGTATTCTGCTTTAATATACTAGTAAGGGTAAACCAAGCCAGGGGCCGAAATACAAGACCTATGTGTATATCCTGGCCAGGTCATGTTTGCATATTCTTCCTGTGTTTACGTGGGTTTCCTCTGGGTACTCCAAATTAGTTTCCACACTCAAAAGACATTCTGGTAGGTTAATTAGCTCTGGTCCTAATTGGCCCTTATATGTGTGCCTGTGAGATAGGGACCTTAGATTGTAAGCTCCTTAAGGGCAGAGACTGATGTGAATGTACACTGTGTAAAGCACTGCATAAATTGTCAGTGCTATATAAATACCTGTAATAATAAATAATAATACCAAAAGATACAGAATTATCCAAATTCCACCTAAAGACTCAAGCCAAATACAGAAAAGAGTGTTTTATGAACCATTTATACAAGCATGAAAAACAAAAGAACAAATGATAAGTTCTCAAAATCCTATAAAATGACCAGAAATATTAAATACATAACTTTTTAAAGTAATTTACAGTAACATTCAGATACAAATGTAAGATTTTGACTGTCATATATTAAGTGTTCATACTTTCATTGCATCTGCCATAACAGTAAAGAAGTACAATTTATTGTTCCATTCTATCTCCCGCTTTTGTTTAAAGGCAGCCAAAGTGGTGGACTGAGCAAGATTGTTTACATTTATGCGGGTCAGGCCCTCCAGAGGGTGCTGGATGTGCTGGTACAATGCAACCACATTAAAGCTTAAAAAAATCATCAGAGCACTGCAGAGTGTTCCATAAACTTATAAGCTTGGTCTTGGTCTGTTAAGTTTACCCATTTAATTCAATGCAGAGTGGAGAGAAGACATTGCTGCGTAACAAGACTGTCATCTAAGTTCTAGGAGTACCTTCAAGTCAACCTTTTCATTCATTAAATATTGTAAATCAATCAATAGTAATATAAGGTAGGTATTATCAGGTTGATGCTTACCTTTCACTCTATTCTTGAGTGCCCCAGGACTTCTAAAAATCGAGGAGCTTCAATATGCAAATGCTAACTTTGCAAAGTCAAACTGGTCTACTCCTCCCATAATTGCTTATAGATCATAAAGCATAATGGATGAACCAACAGGTAGGCCTGGTATGGAGTGGGCCAGCCTTAACCTTTGTGAAACAAAGTTGGTATTTGCATTTGAGAACACGGGAGAAGGGGGTGTCTTAGAGGGTTCCAGGCACTGTAGCTGCTTTACCATTTTTTTTAAATGTAAAGTTTCACTTTAAGTTAGAAAAGTGTAGGTAATATAACACTAGCATGACAAAAGCTTTATTTTCACTTCTGAATAAACTCTGTTTACAGATCAACTTGCATGGAGGGCAGCGTTATATTTTGTAACCCTAGAGTAACTGTAATCACACTTTGGGTAGACCAGTACTGTAGGGACTTTTTTAATATGTAGAAAGATAAACCTTCATTTAGGTCTTTGGGTATAACAATACTTTGGTGCCTGACAAAAGAAATCTTAGAGAACCTCAGAAGAAATGTTGTCAAAGCTCATTAGACTGAAGATTGTAGCAAATTGAGATGAGATTTGGACATCCATCAATCCCTAGTCAGGCAGATAGTTTACAAAAGGCACAAATTTAGCATTACTTCTTTTATTAAGAATAGGTATCGTAAAAAGATCAGTGCAGGGGTACACCGTACAATGCTCAAACAGGTCATGCAGATCTCTAGGATGAAAGCAAAGATTCTGCATGGATCTCTTGATGACTATAAAGCACCTGTGCTCATGATTCTACCATAAAAACTCTGAATCAGGAGTGATGTTATGAATGGATATCACAAAGGAAACTACAACTCTCCAAACAGTCCTGTGGACAGATGAGCATCATTCTTTGGCAAAGGAACACAGCAGTGTGTGTTTGAAAAAAAATAATAGCAACACAAAAACTCCATCCCAATGGTAAAGCAGGGTGAACTGGTCAACTTTCAACCCTTTAGGGAATTCCACACCGCACTAGGAATTTCTACATCAGAGTGTCTGTGATCTAAAACTAAAAAAGAATTTGGATCATGCAACATGACAACGAAAATAATTCAACACACAGGAGTGAATTAATAGCAACAACATTTCCATATTTTAGAATGGCTGAGTTATAGTTCATACTTCAGTTTCATAAAACTGCTGTGTAATAACTGATGCAGGGTGTTCAATCAAACAAGCCAATCCAAAAAATAGATCAAATTGAACAGGATGGGACAAAATTATTCTTAATTGCTCATCAGCAGCTACAGAATGTGTTTAGGTGAAGCAGCTTCCACAATTTAATAAATACATTTTTTTATTGCCTCGACCATTGAAAACATTTGTTTAATATAATTTAATAAGGTTTTGCAATGTAAGGTAAGGTGTTTGTTAAATAAGACTATTATTATGATTTTAAGGTCAGAGAAAATGTTATAGTTATTACCGCAGAATTAATAAAAATTTGTTCAGCAGTCTACCCTTCTCTTCCTCGTGACAGTGTTACACCACAAGGCTAGCAGGATATGAGTCAAATGATAGATAGGGATGGAAAGCTGTGTGCACAGTGAATAGCAGGCACTAATTAACACTTCTGGCCATAATACTAAACTTATGTTTTGCATTTAGAGTATGTATTTTGATAGTCTGCCTATGTAAGCACTTTAAGGCACAACATAACATGACTTTTTGACATTTTTCTGGAATCCATTCACTTTACAGGAAAATATATAATTAATGTAATAGTATTGTATTGGTCCCTATAATGGTAACAAAAAACACAAATAACTGTACAACAGGATATGGTCAAAAAAACATAAAATGTTTCTCAGAACCATAGACAGTACCTGAGCATTTAAAAATTCAAAAGACTAACATGTTAATAAAATGTATATTGCCCGGCAATAATTTTTTAAAATGCCATATATTTAAGATCAATAAGCATCATAAAGTGTTAAGGAAAAACAACAAATCTTATACAGGAGTAATGCCCACTATAAAAGGGCCAAGTTAGGAAAATAAAATCATAAGGCAGTTTAAGGTCCATTAATAAGGTGTAGCAAGAACTCCTCCAACATAACAGTAGTTTGTGATTTTATTTCCAAGGCCAAAAAGTAACAGACCAATGCAGTAGTGCCAGCTGCTGATAGACTACCATGTGTTACTCCAATTTCATTTTTTCTCTAATATCGGTTGGAAGTGTCTCAAACAAAATGTCTTCTACAATAAGTTCACTTTTCTTCAGGGATCTACAGTCTCCAAGTTCTGGTGGTAAACTCTCAAAGTGATTGCCCTTAATATCCAGATAAGAAAGGAAAACTAAGTTTCCAATTTTTGGTGAAAGCGAGCACAAATTATTTTTTCCAATCTTTAAAGTTTTCAGTTTCTTGCAAAAGTAGAGTTCATCTGGAACGCTTTCCACTTTGTTGCAAGATATTGAAAAATACTGCAAGCTTTGGAGAACCCCAATCTCAGGGGGAATGAACCTGATGTCGTTATAAGACAAGTCTAAGTATCGGAGTTTGTGACATAAGAACAAGTGAGAAGGAAGCACCTCAATTTTGTTGTGGCCGAAGTACAGCCGTTCCAAGCTGGTTAGCTTTTTAATGTGTTCTGGGATGTAAGTAATACTGTTGAACCAAAGCTTCAAGATGGTTAGTTTGCGTAAGTGTTGGAAACTTAGAATTTCTTCAATGGACTTGAGATTATTTTCTTTCAGATCCAGTTCTTGGAGTGATGACAGACTGAAAATGGCATTAGGTATGCGCTCTAAGTCACAGTGTACAAGCTCCAGCTCAGTCAAGTTTACCATCTTCTTCAAATTGTTTGCCATCACCACCTTAGTGCCATCATTATGGACACACAACTTTTGAAGATGCCCAGCAACATCAACAGCCCCTTGAGGAATTTTAGATAAATTACTTTTGATAAATAGTATTTTTAGACTCCTGAGCTCACGAAAAGACTCAAGGTTAATATTTTTTGAAACATCAGGGCTTAAAAAGCCAATAAGATAGAGTTCCTCAAGGTTCCTTAGGCTGTACATCCAAGGTGGAAGTTCTCGAACATCGTCAAACTTTACTCTTAGTACCTTCAGGTTCTCTTTTAGAAATGCCAGTGCTGCTGTGTGAATTTTAACGGAGCACTGATACAACGTCAATTCTTGGAGATTATCAAGTTGAGCAATTGTTGCTGGTATCATGACATTATTCATAATTTCCAGCTTTAAAGACTGGAGCTCTGTAACTTCAAACACAGTGTCAGGAAGACCAGACAGCATAAACAGTTGTAGCTCTAAACGGTTGGAGGAATTTGTTTGTAACCTTTGTCTCAACTTATCAGCTGTCCATTCGTTATTTAAGCTTAATTGTTTCAGTTTGTTTTCACTGACTTCTGAAAGGAAAACAGCAAATCTTTTTGAGTACAGTGGATCATACTGATCAATCATATGAAACAAAAAGGCAAAATCGTTCTTCACATCCGGTATGTCATCAATGCCAGTCTCTTGGCGAACATATTCAAAAGAATATTCCTTTAAGGATCGGTGGAATAACCAGTAAAGTGTATAAAGGCACGTTAATCCATACACACCAACAAAGCCCAAGTAACAATAGGATAGCTTGGAGAACAGATGTGCCATTGTGTGGTTACAGGAAAAGTTCTTATAACCGGTCATATCTTGTATGTCAACATTACAGTCCACTGTGAATTGTACTTTTGAAACAAGTGCACTATTATAGCAAATAATAAAAAGGAACTTGAGAACCTTTACGATGGTCTGGCGAACATACATGACATATAGCAGATCCCCTTCCTCAACGTGGAGCCGGAACTTTTTTACTTTCTCAAACAAGGCTTTGGCTTGCTCGCCTTCCTTTTTATCCAGGGCCCCAGCAGCTGCTTTATCAACAACAAACTTTTCTGGTATGGATTTGAGTGACTGAGACTTAACAAGGGGATTCTCCACAGCAGGGATACCCATGGTCTTACTCATATTGTTCTTTCGATTATCTTTCTCCTCTGGATCCTCACCAGACACTTCAGATAATGCTCGTGTTGTCCAGGGAGATTCAAAACACTTTCCAAGTATGGAAATAAAGTGCTCGATTTTGGAACTTGATCCGGGAAACTTAAACCAAAAGTTGCTGCACACCATGAAAATTAGGGTGTGCACGAGCACCAGGTAAGGAAAATACTTTGCGTACCAGTGAAGAGCACGCTCATAACACATCTGGTTGATAAAGCTGTACTGCTGGAGATCCAAATCTGTTTTTAACCCTTTCATCTCCACAGTCCCAGAAGAGGCTAATGGCTTGGGAGCAGGAAGAGGCACATTGAGGACAGGACCTGAAGAATTATAGATAGAAGCGTTGTGAACTGTATGTACTTTTTTTGGCAGACAGATTATCTTGTCCTGCATGACCTGAAAGAGAATGGTACAAAAGAGATAAAATATTAATTTATGAGTTACACCACGTTAAGACTCACCACTACAGAGATTCATAAAAATGTAAGTCTTTTTTTTTAGATATTTATCTTTATAATCTGTTTCCACATGTGTTATATGCCATACAATACTATCCGTAATGTCAAAGGGCTCCTGAAACAAACTGCCTGAATTTTTTTTAGGCAGTGTGCAAAGTGCAGTAGTATATAACAAGGTGTCAGCTATCCTTCATTCTTTGGTATGCCTAAAACCGATGAGGGATGATTTCTGATTGGCTACTATGAGAACTACAATTTGCACACCATCACTGCCTTTTTACACTGCCTAATCATATAGGCCCAATCACATTAGCGGTCTAAATATAGTAGTGTGTAAACTAGCATCACAAACGAGAACACAAACATTACTATGCAGTTTCTTTGTTGCATTAAGAAGCTACAATGCTAAATATTAAACTACTTACTCACGTTCTTGCTGTACCTAGTGGAAAACACATTTGTAATCCACTACCCATAGTAACCAATATGATTCCAGCTGTCATTTTTACTTTGCGTTAGAAAAGGAAAAGAAGTCTTTAGCTGATATGGTTACACATCTGCTTTTCTTTTCCAACACTTTTACTTCTACACAAGGACCACATCCTGTGTATAAAAATATGATCAGGGTTTCCTTTGTATGACTTGCATCAAGTCTATATTTGCCTGTAGGTATAGCTATTCTTGCAACATGAGCATCATGGGTGCAGTCTCGGCTCGAACAAAACAAAGGGGACTGAAAAGAAAAGGAGCTAGTGTGAACAATGTAAACAAAACAAAATAGAAAGAGTTCAGTACCCAGGAATATGTTACTATCTGGCACAGTAACATGAAAACTAGTTTGGTTAGTGACAAGGAAGAAACTAAAAAAAGAGATCCATCAAATTACTTTGGAAATACTGTATTGTATCCTTAAATTCCAGTTTGGTTCAAAAAGTCCCCCCACTTGCTTTTGATCTGTAGATACCAATTAATCATTCCATTGAAGTGGCCACATTTTTCAAAATGTTAGGTAGGAGGTTCTGCCCTTATCAGTCCCGGTTTTGCAGTAGAAACTGAAATCCCTTTATATCCGCAATGGCACATTTACTTGAAATAGGGGGTCACAAAAACACCTTGACATCACCAAAAGAACATCAAAAATTGTAATGTTACAGAAAAATATCAGAGACTATGGATGTACTACAGGAGATGACCACAGACTGCAGACATGCTATAGGAGATGACTAGAGATTGCAGATATGCTTCAAAAATAATGGACCCGGATAATAGGAACATATTACATGAGGTTGTTCAGGAGCAGCGCCATGTACTCGTCTCATATGTATGTCTCACCAGCAATCAAGAATCAGTTAATCATCCACCAGACTATCTATCCCTAGTCCATCTACATGACTGCCTTCCTCGATCACCTACTAAGTCTCTCAGTTTCGTGAAGGCCCAAAATCTGCTTATTTGGTTTATTTGAACCCAACTTCCTCTAGCTTATCCTTGTGAAAGTGGTAATAAACCAGATTTTCTTTTATGAGAAAATTATGTATTGGAGGAGAATTTATCCTCTTAAATTTTATAAAGTTTGGAATATATGGTGTGCATCTACACTTACTTTGACTTCGGGATGAAACCACTGTGGCCTTCCTAATGAAATCTCAGAAATCCGCTGTAAGTTTACCTTATTTTATTTTTATTTATTTATCTTTTACATATATTTATTTTATTGTCCACCGTTACAATATTTGCCTTTTGTACATATGTATACATTTGTGAATTTTGAGAGCAATAAACAAAGAGTTAAAAAAGATCACCACTATTATAGTTCACATTTGTTCTCCTTGTAGTCACCTTATTTACAGGTGCCACATTTCCTATTCCTCCCATCGAGAACCATTATGAAAAAAAAAGAGAAAAGGTTACTGACATCAGAGAAAAAATAAGTGTGAAAAAATAAACCAACCATTTTCCAAGTATAAGCCAGTTTTAATATTTCCCGTCACTGGCCTGAGTGAGTACCTAGGCAGGGGAAACAATGAATATCTGCATGGGGTCGGGGGCCGCACAAGTACCAAAGGGTCACAGATTGAGCGCCAAGGCTTTAGAGCTTGTTATCAACATGTCCTGTAAGCTGCGTTTTTCTGTACACCACCGCACATGTATGGAGTGAATAGGGCATATAGAAAATAATTGATTTTGTGCCCTGTTCACACCATGCGTGTGTGGCGGTGTGCAAAGTAACGCAGCTCAGCGAACATAGTGTGAACAAGCCCTTAGACATGCAACACTTTTAGTAAGAGTTTCACTTAACAAGAACCTCCCAGTGCAATGGGCATTGCAGTATTTCATTCAGCAGGTTGCCTAAAGCACTGTGCAGTACTTTGGAAAAAGATGTGAGCTTGCTACAGGAGGGAGATAAGGATTACATGGAAATCTGGCTACAAACCGTAGACTGTTGCCATGGTTGCAAGGCAGACAAATTTACATTTTTGCACAATTATAGAAAATCATATTCAAATGGTTAGCATATTTTTAGCAAGAATATATACGTATGAAATGTTAACCAAACAGGAATTTCCCTTTCACACACAGCATTGTGCTTTGTTTCTATTCCCAGAAGCATCATGTTCTAGTGGCATTAGCATTTAGACTGCTTCTGATGGGTTTATGAGCTCTTTATATCCCTCTAGGGAAGAATGGCCAGATTCTCTCCCAGTCATTAGATTAGACTGGTGTGTGTGGCTTTCTATGGCTACACTAAGGGTGCAAAGGAAAGAAGTAGAAACAAACTAATTACACTATCAAAGTGTACATCACGTGAAACCACAAAGGCATTTCCCTGACCCATCTACCCACTTGACTGCCTTTTAATGGAAGCACTAAAATCATTGAAATTAGATTCTAATTAGGGTCCTAATGTTGAATTAACAAGCTGAGTGTTTGCCGGTATTCTAGATACCGTATGTCTGCATTGGTATTTCAAAGGCTTGTTATCTGTAGGGGACTAATACTTGTAATGATAGTGTTCATTATTGGAATTCTTTTAGTTTTAAATGCCTTTATTTATATATTTTTGTACATTTACATGCACACCAAGCTGTGCAGCCAAACAAAGCAAAGTTACAGGGGTTGTAACTATACCACTGCTTGGGGTGTTTACAACAGTCCGCTTTTATTCATATTGTTTATACATTTATTTCAACGAAAAAAGAACTGTTGATATAACTGCTTAAAAAGTGTTACCTGGAATTGGACTGTGTATCTGTAAAAAATAAGTCAAGGCAACTTGACTTGCTGTATTTTTCTTGAAGATGTTTCACTGGACATCCGACCAGCTTTCTCAATTCAGAATGAATCGTCATTCTGAATTGAGAAAGCTGGTCGGATGTCCAGTGAAACGCCTTCAAGAAAAATACAGCAAGTCCAGTTGCCTTGACTTATTTTTTACAGATATACCATGACCTGGTTGAATGAGATCCTTCACAGACATTTCACTGCTGTGATTTCATTGCAGCATAAAACAATGCTGTCACCCTTCTAGAGGAAATTAAAAATCACAATATCTACTGGTAGGGTAAAAACCTTTTAAAATGTAATAGGGCACTACTTGAAGTTGTTTTTAATGGAGTATGGAAGGCCATTCTTGGGAGAGTTCCTTTTACTTCCTGTGCCTGAGACCTGACAGAAAATTGAGTAGAAATCTTTCTAACCAGAGGTTAAATGAAACAGTCATTTGACCTTGAATTTGAATGTTGAAGACATAGATTATCCAAGCCACTTCTTCAGTTCTAATGAGTGTCAGGAAAGTACCCCAGCATTTTTATCCACACAAGAAGTGCAGACACCGTAATCCAATCATCATGGAGAGGCAGATATCCTTGTTCAATAACATGATAAGCATTACCATCCTGCCAGCAGACAAGGGGAGGTGCACAATGGCCATGAATACATCCATTAACCATACTACAGTTACCACTCTTCTCAGCAATGCCACCACTTATGAGTCACTAAATAGGACCCCACTGGCTGTTAAAAGAAAAAGCTGATCGACTGCTAACAACAGCTAGAAAAGGTAAAACCCATCAATCAGATCAGTACCACCATCTCTATCCCAGGGAAGCTACACCATGCCTGTTCAGATTCCCTTAAGATGCACATGGGAGGTACCCCTCTAATAACATTTGTCAGTGGTTTGAACTCTGTAACTATAATATTGATAAGAATCTGGCTACTATACTATCACCCCCAAGCTGGAGACACAGTACCGCATATTCAAAATACTAAAGAATTTATCAACAAGGTGCTTGAACTGAAGCAAGAAGAGACAAAGGTGTCCTATGATATCAGACCCCTTTCCATTTGTATACCAACTGCAGGGGCTATTGAGACTGTAAGGAAACATCTGACAGAGATAATACACTTGACAGTAGAACAGTACTCAAGCCAGACCAAGTATGTTCCTTGCTGGACCTCTGCCTCGACACCACCTATTTCAATTATAAGGACAAGATCAACAGACAGAAACATGGCTGTGCTATGTAATTAATTGTATATACTGTTGTAGCTAACCTATACATAGAAAAAAAGTTGAGAGGAGAGCCTTCAACTCATTCAGGGGAATAATACCAAGTCATTGGGTCAGGTATGTGGAAGATATGTGGGTCAAGATTAGAGCATTGGAAATTCAGTGGATAAAAAACATTAAGTTTACATGGGAAATTACACCGTTTGGGCTATGTTTAATATGTCAAGGAGGGGGTGAATTTGACACTGAGGCCCACAGGAAACTCACCAAACAGATCAGTATCTACTTTTCTGCCTCCCTCCAAGCATTAGAACACAAACTGGGAGTTATTATAACTCTCCAATAATAGGCTGAGATGGTAACATCAAACACAGAGTCTAAAAACACAGAATGCAGACATCTCAGGAGTGCTTTGAAAGTTTGTGGCTACCCATATTTTTCTTTCATTAAAACATTCAAAAGGTCAAGCAAAAAAACAGGCGACAATTGTACAGACAAGAGAACCAGAAGTCATTGAGTAATATATTCATACCATACCACAGAGAAATCCAAACATCACAACACCCAGGCACAAGCAAATTAACTTGGTATATGCAGTGTAGTAAGGAATGCAAAGACCTGCACATTGGGGAGAAGAAACAACCTCTCAACCAATAAATGGCCCAACATAGGAGGGCAGGTTCTACGGGCCAATACTCAGCAGGCATCCTACGTCTTACGGAAAAGGAAAAATGTTTCGAGGACAGTGAGGTGCACATTTTGGACAGGCAGGATAACTGGTTAGGAGGCCATCTACATCAAACTGGAACAACCAATCTTGAACAGGAGTGTGGGCCTTTGACACCATCTGTCTTTCACATATAATGCCGATTTAACATCTCTATCCCCACATTTTGACAACATTTCTCACTTTCAGCCATACAAATCAAAGGATTAACAGCTATAAAACCTTCCTGACACCAAAGATGGAATTATATAACTAGGAGAGTGTGGTTCACCAACTTTTTCATTCTTGAACAATAACATCTGTCTTTCCAAGGTAATTGGATTAAACAGGTCTGAGCTACCTGTATGGATATAAGTGCAGCCAAGGGGAACCTTCCCAAAAGGGGCACAGGAATCAATACAAATCTGGCATAGTTTCTAACTCTCCCCCAAGCTATTCAAAACTAGAAAAAAGTTTTGGCAGCAGTTACACGCATGTTCAAATTAATATTTTACACCTAAGATTACTTAAATGGCATTGAGGGGGCACGACAGGTTACAGTTATAGCAACCAGGAGTTTACGTACAAGTCCGTGCTGACAAATGACATAAATCGGTGGAAGCGAAAATGTTAAATGATATCTAAACCCAAAAACAAAAATGTTATATATTGCAGCTTACCAATACTTAGAAGTGGTAGCTGCATCAGTTTTCTTAATTCAGTACAGAAAAATACCTGTTTATCTTGCCAAAAATGTTGTTTCCCCGGGTAACTTCCTCTTCACTGAACTGAAATCTCAAATGCTATCAGCTTTGTCAAATATTATTATTACACAGGATTTATATAGTGCCAACAGTTTTTGCAGCGCTGTACAATATAAGGAAGACATTACAGTTACAATACAATTCAAGACAGGGTGGTAAGGAGGGCCCTGCCCGTGAGGGCTTACAATCTAAAAGGTATCTATTGTGAACTGCCAAACCCCTCCTTCCTGGAAGCATCACCAGGTCACATCTAAGGAATGGCAGGCTGCAATATATTAAAAGTTTTTGTATGATTTATGGAGAAATAAAGAAGGTTCCATACCAAGATAGGCTCAGGGACAGATGGTGTAAAGAAAATACAATGTGCAGTTGAGGTTAAATTTAAGTTCTCATAGACATGGAGAAGACAGTTGCCTGATGGCTGGTCCCATGCCTGTAGATCCACACAGCCACTCTTAGGAAGAATTACTGTTTGGACAGGTTAGAAGACTGTTACTTCTAATAAGCTGATTACCATCCTGCCAGTGGACAAGGGTAGATACACCATGCTTTCCTCCCCTATTATGTCTGCATGAGCAGGTGTCCTCCTAAAGTGCATCTAAACCCAAAAACAAAAAAAACAATATTTATTGCAGCTTACCAGCCCATAGATAAGGTGGCTGCATACGTTTTCTTTTTTCAGGGTTTTTTATCTTTATTTTCACCTGGTAATCCTGGGAAAAACACACTTCCATCTCCTGTTTCGCGTGGCTACACACACTCCAATGTATCATTGGAAGGAGCCATGTTTGCTAATGTGGAATGTCCCTTGTCATCCTTACGTCTAAAGCAGGTCAAATGACCTGCATAAGACGTGATGACCTTAGATGCCAGAACCCAGGGGAGAAGAGTCTGCAGGAATTGGTCTAGCAGTCTGGTGGGACTGAAAATCAGGTAAGTATATCTGCTTTATTTGAAGCCCCTAAAGAAAATGTGCACTAAACCCTTGCAGTGCAGGGGTCACCCCACCGCAAGGGTATGTTTTTTAAAATCCCGGAGTTCTTCTTCTTCAATGCAAAGCAGATTAACACCCCCAATACCACGTGTGGAAATGCACTGCAATAGAAAAGGCAGATGTGAAAGGGCCCAAAGAACTGTGAGAAGGCCCCATGTGATTTAATACAATGACATCCATCCAAAACTGAGATATAATTTTTGGGTGGCCGTGGCCTTTATGCCCTTACTGGCTTTAAAAAGTTAAGAAATAAAAAATAAAGAGTACCTGCAGTGTACAGCCAAATACGCCAATCATCAGCATGGCCACCGAGAGATAATCAGTGAAGACATCCCACCAAGGTTTGAGGACCCGGAAAGCTGGTTGCTGTTCCGAGAACTGACGGAATTCAGTAACTGGAATCATTTTCCTAAAAAAAACCAACACAAATACAGAGGATATAAATCAGGCATATCCAGTGACAAGCATGCACCATCAGATTATATCTACAGTACAAACCAAATATTTACTGGCAATCATTAATTAACAGTCTAAACATACTGAAATCATTACATACTTAACTACAGTAATTTTGCTTTCCTGACCCATATGCAAGGAAACATAGATTTGACTATGCTGCCATGCTTGTGTCAGGAAACAGAAATTAGATCTACATACACTAATGTTACAGCTTTTACATCCTAAAAGTGCAATTACCGCTTTCAAAGCTCGGTGCATACTTTATGCCAAGGAACAAAAGGAAAGTCAACGTTCTGAAACTGATTACTGCTGTAATCTGAACTACCAAAATATTTCTTCAATCCTTCTGTTAAAGTAGATGTAAAGTCAACTACTACTCAACAGCCCAGATGGTACCTAATACATCCCTTCTGCCCATAAATCCCCACCAAAATACCTTATTATTATTGTTAATATGTGATCATGTGACTGCTAACAATTGGTGCTGCTTCTTCCCATTAGTTCCAGAGGCAGATATTTTCCTTCGGCGTGATGTAGGTGGCCGGTGGGGAGAATCTGTAAGTGCCTGAGTAGAAAGCACCATCGGAGCTCAGGCGAAGTGAGTGGAAGCGTTCGACCAGACCAGAGGATCTATATACCAATAAAGTGGTGAAGCTTCCAAATTCTGACAAGCTGAGGGGATCAGCCAATGAAGGCTGAACAATATTGTTGGTCTAGGAACAGGAATAAGGCAATACATAGGGACAAGAAAGAACAACACAACATGGCAGTAGGGTGTGTGATGCACTGCATATAATTGCAGCATGCCTGCATTTTTACGCAGCACAGTGCACAAAAATGCATGTCAACGTGCATCAGCATAATGCAATGCACCTATTATGAATGAAAAAAAAAAAGGATTTTTGACCCTTGATGTGGGTTGTACAAAAAATGCATGAAAAACGTAGTTCAATGCACAGCGCAATGCTTAAAAAAAAACCACACATCAACATGCATGCCTTTTCCAAGCATTTTCATGCGCCCTGTGGTATAAACAAGCCACATGGAAGTGGAGAGTAAAAAGAAACGGAATAGAGCTTGACCTACAAGAATGAAACCATTTTATGCAATGAATGATGTCATTTTTGATCTATTGCATTTACTGGACATTAAATCTGAACTCCAGGTAGATACAAACTATACAAATGAATGCATCTATGAATTTATTAAAGAAGAGCTCAGAGCATTATGAAAATGTAACCCTTGCAGTGGGGCTAACCCTGCACTGCAAGGGTTATGTGCTCGTTTTTCTCTAGGGTCTAAAATAAAGAAAAAAATGCTCACCCAATCCTCGATCCTGCAGGGGTAACAGCTTACCTCTCTGCCCACCCTTTCTGGCAGTGGTATGTCCCTCGGTGCCCTTACGTCTAATACACTGTTGTACACGTGATGATCCACAGGTCCTTAGACCTCCAGAGCCCAGAGAAAAATAAAAAAAGCAGGGACCGGTCTAGCAGCCAGGCGGAACCAAGAATCAGGAGAGTGCATCTTCTATATTTTAGACAGGAAGGTGGAATATCCCCCGAAACGCATAAGCTAGCTAGGTAGCCTCTGAGGGGACCTGCCTTGTATCATCCATCCGGATATAACTATGCAAATAGTTTGTCAATTTTTAGAATGTATTTTAATAAAACTATATTATACGAGGAAAAGGCACTGTCTGGTTGTTTGTTTTGCATTCTATATTTTACACCTTAAAGAAAAATGAGCACTTAACCCTTGCAGTGTGTGGGTAGCCCCACTGCAAGGGTTAACTTTTCATATTCCCACTGTTCTTCTTTAATACATCATTAAATATATGTTTTAAATGCAAACAATGCAAGCACCTGAATTTGAGTTGGCATTAGCCTCTAGCAGTCTCCTGTACAGCAGAGGTCAGACCAAGAGAGGGAGAAGCAGCACAAGGAGACAATTAGCTGTGCTTCAGTGCTAACAAGGAGCATACTGATCAGAGGAGAGAGCAGAGCGACACAGAGATGAGCTCATCAGTGTGCTGCTTCTCCTTTACTGTACAGTCACAGCTGCGGCTGTGACAAGACCTGTATTATGTAACAAACGCAGGCCTCCTGCGAGAGAGGACTCGCAGGCCTTCTGCGAGTGGCAGAGCTGTGTAAACCTCAGAACTGGATAGACTCTTCTGGTAAGTAAGGCATGTCTCATATATGTATTTCAACTGTGTATTGAGCTGATTTCTGATTTTTGAGTTCAGCGTTATATAATTCTGCATAGCAAATGCAGATGTTCCACTACTTCCCATCTGGGATTTTTGGCCCTGTGCAGGTCATAATAAAATACAAAATCATTAGAGGCACAAATGTCATTATTTTATAATTATTGATCATTTTGCTATTAGGCCAGTCACTCTAGGACACACAAGATCACCATATTCCGCATAACTTCAAGCCTTCTGAATACATCTATAAAATATGGAAATGAGAAAAGATTTTACTGTGCAATTAACCACGCCTGAATAAAAGGGACATTTCCGGCGACAGCAATCTCCAGGAATAAATCTTCAAATCCTGCAAATATCACTGTAAATAATGAATGGCGTGTGGCTATGTACTAAATATGCATTTTGCCTTCGATAAACTACAGCCTGCAAACCTGTTTACACTGCAAAAGCTTTAATGGTCCCTGTATTCTGGGCCAGATTATGCTCTGCAGTGAAAGGCCTCACAATAAAGACTTTAAAACTGACCCATATACACAAGGCTATTAGTAGAAACCATGACCATTGCGTACATTCCCAATACCAATATGGTCTATGAGTAGGTGGATATTTTACACCACGATATAACTGCAGCAACCACACCAGCCAATCCACTAAACATAAGCAGGTCACAGCGCGACAGATATTATTTGAAAAGTTGCATTGCAAAGCATTTCATATAGTTACATAGTCAATAAGGTTGAATTAAGGCTAGTTCACACCAGAACTGCATCGGAATTGCAGGTGCCTGCACACCTGCGGTGCAATGCGTTTTGCCGCGATTGATGTGTTTTTGGGAGTTTTTTTTCTTAAAATGGGATTTCAGGTGCGTTCCAGCGCTTTCCGATGCATTTTGATGCATTCCGTCGCAATCCGATGCAGATAAAATAGGGCAAGCAGTATTTTTTCTGGCTGCATCGGAACGGACTGCTCTGGTGTGAACAGAGCACAAGAAATACCATAGGAAAGCATTGTGATACGTTTTTGATGCAGCTGCAAAACGGAACGGACTGCATCACTACTGCATCTGGTGTGAACTAGCCCTCAATCAAGTTCAGCTTCTTAAGGTGCCCATACACCTTACAATTATCTGCAGATTTTCTGTGGTCAGATGGAAAAAGTGCAACAGATTGGCCCGGGTGAAGATTATTCCATCCACACAGTTAAGTGTAGATGGAGGTATATGTTGCACCTTTTCCATCTGACCACAGAAAATCTGCAAATAATTGTAAGGTATATGGCCAGCTTTGCTCTTAGCCAACTGCAGTGTTGGCTCAGAGGAAAGCAAAACCAAACTGCAACCAAGACTATTCAGCAGTGCCTACATTTTAGCAGCCATGATAGCAAGCCAGGTTCAGTAATGATGTTTTAAATTAAAGTGTATGTCAGGGTAAAATAAAAAGTCAGCACATCTGTCCAATGCATGCACAGTTCCCCATGTTTCATTCCTTCAAAAAGGCTGCAAGTACAGAAAAATACCTGTTGATCTGCCAGAAATCCAGTGTGCTCCTTATTTCTTGTTTGGGCTGACAACATAGTGCTTTGCTACGCTGAAATCCCAGCTAGTATTGTCAGCTCTGCTTGCTGGACCATAGAACTCCACCTATCTCAGTCCCTCTCTGTTCCACTTCATGTGCATACATGGATACCTTGCCCAGGAAAGCAATGCTGCTTACTTGATTCCCAAAAGCCTGCTCACACACTTTGAAGGGAAAGTGTACTTGGGAGATGTAGTTCTGGGGGACTTTCCTACATTAATAGAATATGAACTCCAAACAGCTGCCCCTGCAAGAATTTTATAAGCCTAATGATGTTATCATAAGGAGTGACAAATGTTGTTTCTAACTACAGGACCAAGTTAAAAGAAATAAATGCTGGGACATGCCCTAGAGGAGGACAGGGAGGTTTGGGGGTGAATCTGAGTAATACCTGAAAATACACTTTTAAGTGGAACTAAACCCATTGATGCAATGTATGCTACATTCAATGCACGCCTCTGGTGATAACTGGCATAGCTCTAGACCGAACTTTCCTGCGATAGACCAAGCTGCCCATGGACATGATAGATGATTGCTGAATGGCTTACAAATTGTTCTAATTATGGAAGAGAGCTATCACTCGTGATCATTCTCCAGTGAAAGAAGGAAATAGCAGGGTTCGATCATTTCAGAAGATCAATATTGTTTCCGCTGGCACCAGGAATGTCAAGTTGTTCTCAGGCAATATAAGCAGGCGTGTTATTGTAATGATTGTGTTAAACAAGGAAAAGCCACGTTGTTCTGTCACCATCCAATGTCTATATAGTTCATTTTAGGGATGTATAAGTAAATGTACAGAACCAAGTTCAAGTACCGATACAGATACCAATTACTGATACCTTTTTATTTAGTGCCATGTGGCAGTTTTTCTAAAACAATACAGACTAATGATTTCAGGACAGTGGTGGAACGCCAGAGCCCTGTCACAGCTGCAACCCTGGTAGTTCTTGTGAAAATGACAAGTGCCTGCACATCTGCGGTTACAGGTTCCAGGCACTGGTATCTAAACATCCCTAGTTAATTTGAAGAGAAACTAAAGAAACTTTATCAAGTTTTAATGTGTTCTCTGACCTGGTTTGTGGGATATTCCCTTAAGCTGGCCATACACAGATCGAATTGTGGCCATTCCCTGCGCAATCAGCTTAAATTTGGTATGTGAGTGACCCTGTCAGCAGCACCTGGTTCAACAAAAGTCAATTTTTCAATTGAATATTATGTAAGGAACTCAATTTTTTTAAGGTGTGTGACCAGCTTTACTTCATGTGTCATCAATGGGACCTTTTCTCAAATAGGCTGAATGACAGCAATAAAGGAAATAAATAACTCTGCCCCTGGGTATATCTCAAGCCTGGTCTCAAATTATCTCCCTAACCGTCCCCTCCGCTTTTCAAAAGATCTTCTGCTTTCCAGCTCCCTCGTCAACTCCTCCCATGCTCGCCTCCAGGAATTTACTAGAGTCTCTCCCATCCTATGGGATTCTCTACCCCAACCTGTCCGTCTATCTCCCACTCTGCCTTTAGGCAATCCCTTAAGACTCATCTCTTCAGGGAAGCCTATCTCACGCTGCGCAAACTGTTGGTGCTATATAAATCCTGTATAATAATAATAATAAATGCAAACTTTTCAAGTGATCTGGATAAAAATCAGTACCTCTGTCAATTTTGTTTTCTTATCTGTGTCCCAGTTGGGACGTTTTTTTCTCATTTTCTATCCTAGTGACCATAAAAGAAGTGAAGTAGATCTTCTAAGTGGGGATACAGACATGAATAACAACATGACAGAAGATCTAACGCTGCCCCACTCTTTCACAAAATGTTTGTCTGGAGTTCCAGTTTAAATAGCTCAGACTTTATCCAATCATTCAAAGGTGCTGGAACATCAATAAACAGAATCCCATTCTGCAGGATAAGGTGCAGCATGGTGCTACGTGTAAATACGATTGATATCTGTGCTCCCAATCCACCATTAATATAAAGTTCAACATAAAACAGAAGTCATCAATTTCTGTTTTCTTCACCATTAATATGAAGGTCTTCACCAAAAACTTTCTGTAGGTTTTAAGACTGTATTTTAGACAGAAAAATAATACCATGGCTTTAAGGAGAGCTGATGGGAGCATGGGAGCTTTCAACTAACAAGTCACTTCATTAGGGGTACAGAGGTAAGTTCTGTTTACCCCACCAATTGGTTTAGCATGGAGATCTCCTTTCGGGATACTACCAAACCATTTAAATGTATATTAATGTAGTTTTGTCCTATTACTTCAGAGTAACAAAGAAATCTCTTGGTCGATGAGTAATATAATATATAAAAAGGAAGTAATCCTATGGGAGACAATATATCCGGTACTGAAAGATTGATGTTTATGAAGAACAGCATCCCGTCACTCTGCCTCTCTTAGCTAAATGTTGATTACATTATATGCCCAGGCTAATATAATCTCATCTGTTATCGACTTGGGAAAGGTTAGGATTCTCAGAACATGAATACAGGCACCCTATCAAGTGTATTAAAGATATATGTATTTGTATTAATAGCCAACATAAAACCATTAGTTGGTAATGATATGATCATATTTTGCAGGCTGGTAGTCTCCATGGATGTGCTTACATATACACCAATCAGCCATAACATTATGACCACTGAGAGGTGAAGTGAATCACATTGATAATCTTGTTACAATGGCACCAGGAAGTGGGTGGGATATATTAGGCAGCAAGGAACATTTTGTCTTTGAAGCTGATGTGTTAGAGGTAGAAAAAATGGGCAAGCATAAAGATTTGAGCAACTTTGACAAGGGACAAATTGTTATGGCAAGACGACTGGCAGGGGCCTCCCGAGGCTGGGTGTCACCCGGAGTAGAGACCGGGTTTACCCCCCCCCCCCGCCGTGATATAATCGCGCATGCGCGTGACATTGCCGTGCACGATTACGTCATCGAGCATATTGACGCCTGCCAATGCCCATCTTGGTGATGGACGCCAGCAGAGAGAGGAGGGGACGTTCACCCGGCGGGATGAGGTATGCCGCCAGGTCCCCTCCTCTCTCCTGATACTGTAGGGCGCTCAGTCCGTGACCGAGTGCCCGACTTTTCATAGGGGGTGACACCAAAATGGCTTTCAGTCATTTTGGTGTCACCCTTCCAATGGTGGCACCCAGGTGAGGGTCACACCCCCTTTGTGACGCCATTGACGACTGGGTCAAAGCAACTCCGAAACTGCAGCTATTGTTGTATGTTCCCAGTCTGCAGTGGTCGGGACCTACCAAAAGTGGTCCAAGGAAGGAAAACTGGTGAACTGGCAACAGGGTCATGGGAAGCCAAGGCTCATTAATGCACATAGGGAGCGTAGGAGGCCCCAACTTGCAACTTACAGGACTTAACCCCTTAAGGACCAAGGCCTTTTTTTTGTTACAATCTACATTTTAAGCATGAAAATTACTTAAAACCCCCAAACATTATATATTTTCTGAAAGCCAAGACCCTGTAGAATGAAACAGTGGTAGGTGCAAATTTTTATGTTGCATGAGATTAGCGCAACTTATTATCAAACCCAAACATTTTGTGAAAAATGCACTTCATTCAATTTAGTGCCCCAAAACACTATATAAAACCCTTTTTTTGTAACATATAAAAGATGAGGTTACAACAAGTAAATAAATACCCAAAATGCCCAGGTTACATATTGCGTGCATCCGTAAAACTGTGACAAAATTCAGTACCCTAAAAAGCCCATAGACGACGATTTAAAAGCCCCTACAGGTCATCAGTTTTGAGATATGTGTAAATATTGCTCTCACTCTGGCGTGCTCTGCGATACTCAACATGTGTAACATCGTTGTTTTCGTACGTAGGCACACCCGACGCGTGGTTACGTAAAGACGCATGTGCTCGCGGGGGTGGGGGACTTTTAAAAATGTTTTAAAATTATTTTTACATTTATTTTATTTAACCCCCTTCGTGACGGGAGACGTACAGTGTACGTCCCGGCACTTTGTGCCTATATGACTGGCCACGTACACTGTACGTGACGAGTTATATCAGGCTTTGTAATGCTGGTAACAGCTGATTCTCAGCAGTTACCAGTCAGTAATGAATGCCTCAGTATTGAGGCATTCATTAATGAAATAATTAAGCTTTTTGTAGAAGCTTCTTCCTTTCAGTAATGAAAGAATGAAGCCGTTACATGCAAATACAGGACCGCAATTTGCGATCCTGTATTTGACCGCTGAAAATAGCAGAGAGGTAGCAGTGACTCACCTCTCTGCTATTTGTTTTGACAGCTCGAGAGCCCGATGTTTAGATACATTTCACTCAAAAAATACAATGTATATCTTTTGAGTGAAATGTATCAGTTCTGATCAACTAGGCACGATCAAAGAGCTTTTAGGGAGATCTGAATCTGACTAAAGTCAGGATAAGTCTCTAAGGTTATTATTAGCTGTTCCTAAGTTTGGAGCAGCCTAATAATTAAAAAAAAAAATTTTTAAAGTTAATTTATCAAGCAGTCATAGTGACTGCTTGATATAAACTGACAATAATTTATTTTTTTTAATATTTTTTTTTTACAAAGTGTAAAAAAAATTAAATAAAGTGTAAAACAAAATTAGGAAAATAAAAATATCAGTCATGAAGGGGTTAATATTATTTTTAAATCTGTGTTTTTTTAAAACTTTACTTTAATTGCTATCACATAGGGGAGCTTACAAGACCCCCATTAATAGCATATTGGTGGTGGCAGGTACTCTTTAAGGTGATACTGGAGGTCCAAAAGACCCCTAGTATCACCTTTACACTTTAAATAAGCTATTGAAGTGCAGATCGCAATTCAATAGCTTATTGCTAGGCTTCAGGCCCTGCAATGACAGCTCAGGGACCGGAAGTGATGCAATACGAATCGCTCCCGGTCCCATAGAACAGGCAGAAGATCAGTGAACGGATGTTTGCCGCTCTCCTACCCAGATTCCCACCGACACCAGAGATGCTGGTCCTGGGCCTGCAGGAGCCCGGGAAACACAGCGGGGGTGGGCGATCTGGTGCAGCTGAGCCACCAGAATCGCATCTATTGTAAAGTGGACCACCGGCTCTACAAATCTGAACAGAGTACCGGCTGCCTTTAACCCCTTTAGGCCCCATGACAGGATTATACCATCATGGGTCGTGAAGGTGTTAAATGATCTGCTACTGATGGCTTGGTGCCAGATACCACAGTATATCTTTGGAGGTCTAGTGAAGTCCATGCCTTGAAGGGTCAGGGCTGTTTTGGCAGTAAAAGGGGGACCTATTAAATACTAGGCGGGTGGTCATAATGCTATGGCTGCTCGGTGTATAAAACATTTTTGTACAGCCACTAGAAGTGAGCGTACAGTTGACAATAAAGATATCTTACTAATAAGGAGTGTTAGTCAGAGTGGATGTCTGGACAATTTAACCATCACATCTGTGCAGCAAAACAATAGAAGTGGCAGTTAACCCTTCATGATATTATATTGTTGAATTCCAGCACTGTTCCGTCATCAGAATAATAAATGCCTTCTGTTTCATGGAACATTAACTCTGCAAAATGACACGTTTGCACAACAACTCACTTCCGCCACATCTCCTTATCACAGAGAAGCTGGTGTATCTAGGTTAGATCTGGTAATAGGACACGATCAGGGAATGAGAAGTCACATTCACCTTGAACAGTAACACCACAGCTATAAAATGATGTATCTGCAATGTTACTCTTGTGAAAGTCCTAAAAAGTACTTAAAGGAGAACTATGAGGTGAGTGAAAATTACTCTGTATTAAACTGTCACACATCGGCTCAATAGATCGGGAAGTGAGCGAACGCATACCGTTGCTCGCTCGCTTCTCGATCATCTCCCTGTAGAGAGAGGTGACTGTCACTCACCTCTCCCCGCAGAGATTCCCCCCTCCTATCCTCAAGCGCTGACTGGAAGAACGGACGGGGGCGGGTACAGCTAGATAGCTACAACTCCAGATAGGCAGAGCCAGCTGTCACTCACGCAGCTGGGTGGATCTCAACAGCATTGTCGGGATCCATCCCGACTGCGGAGCTCTCAGTATATAGTGAGCAATAGCTCGCTATATGCTGGGCTTTGGGCCATGGAAGTATATGTCCTCCCGTGACCCTTAAGAGAACTATGGGGGAAAACACTGACCCCATAGTTCTCTTTTAAGTTACCAATGAAAAGCTGAAAAGTAAAAATTGTTCTCATAGAAACATTTTCTGAATATTCACAGAAGAACATAAAAGGAAAAGTGACAATGTATCTGTATTTATTACGCAGCTGAGTAAAAATTATTTCCATCTGATATACAGTATATTGTTGAAGCCTTTGAAATCGTCTCAATAGATAAAGCCACACAGGAAGTCAGATGTCCTTGAAAGGAAACTCGCACTTATAATGTCTAATGAGAGTGCCCAGCAAAGTCAGAACATTTAAAAACGTTTATTAATAGTAATGGTTCACAAACAACACAGAACATCCAACATGTTTCAGGGGCTCAAAGACCTCCTCCTTCTCCAGGGCTTAAACAATGTTTTTTAAAGTGTTTTGCTGATTCGCTGATTCTGGCTACACTATATACAGCATATAATTAACTCTTGGTGATTTGTGCCAGCTTTGAGTCTTAGATTCCGCATTATGTTGAACACCTAAAGAAGAAGGAGGTCTTTGAGCCAAAACACGGTGGATGTTCTGCAATGTAATTTCTGAACTACTACTATTATAAAAGGTTTTTGGGACGACCAGACTTTGTTTGGCGCTCTTTTTCAACATTCTACATAAAATGTTCTAACCAAGGACACCTGACTTCCTGTGTGGCATTATTTAAGGAGATGATTTTGGCTTCAATGATATATCAGATGGAAATACTTTTTGCTCAGCTATGTAATAAATACAGAAACGTTGTCACTTTTTTTAGATGTATTTGTGTTGATAGTCAGATAATGTTTTTATTAGAACAATTTTATTTTATTAAACGTTTTTTCAACTGTTTGGGGCTCCCATTAGACTTTACACATGTGACTCTTCCGCTCTGTGCCTCTTTTTTGAGGGACACTCCATTTTTGTCAAGAGCATCTTCACCAGAGTAATTGTGCTTTATCACCATCTGACCTTCCTTTTGATGAGTTTGAATCGAAAGCTTTATCTCTACTTGTTCCAGATCTTTGTAAGAAATGGACCTTGATGTAGATGTCCCCTCTCAGTTTAAAATTTGATGGCGATTGGGTTGGTGTATCTCCCCCAAGGTGAAATCCTGATCCCAGTCAGCAATGTGGCAGAAACTACTCACTCACATTGCTTCTGGGCCCAGTAATACATTTTCTTAGGTGAACTTCACTTTTTTTTCTCTCTTTCTGACAGCCCACAGGAGAAGAATTAGAACAGTGCAATAGCCAAGCATGTCAGCAAAGTGATTAGCATTCTTTCTGTGCAGTTCTGTCTTAGAAGCTTAAATCTCAGCTGGGACACTATCTGTATGGTATTTGAAAGTTCTCCTTGTCTCACAAGCTCAAACCCCACGTGGGGCATTATCTATTTGGCAGTCTACAGAAGCGCTAACCACTATGCCACTGTGCTGCCCTATATACTATATATATAGCATTTGAAAGTTCTTCTTGTCTCCCAAGCTCAAACCCCGCATGGGACCCACTATCTATATGGCAGTCCGCACCGACACTTCATTAGGAGACCTTAGGATACCTACACTGACCTACCTGGCAGTGCTGGCACGCATCCATGAACCTAATCTAAATTTTCACTATTTAGATTCACTCTACTTCATGGCACTGTGGGTCCTGCTGGCTCTCAGTGAGATACTTATTGATTGACTTCTCAATTGACAGAAAGTGAACTCTGCAACGCCTATGTTTGTGGTTACCAGCAACGGTTTCACACTCTGTCCTTTTTCATTTTTTGTTTGGTATACTGAAAGGCAATTATTAAATATGTCATATATATGTATCCACATTTGTAACCATATTTCTCTCAAACTGTGTATCCTGTATTCCTGATATTGGTTTATGTTTAAACAAACAAAAGAATATAAAAGAAAACTCTCTTGTAGCTAGAGAGGGGGTCTTTGCCTAGGCCTCACATAAGTGTGTTCAGAAGTGTTTGATTCATATTATGAAAAAGGTACTTTTTAATTGAGGTTACACAGTCATTACTGCTGGAAGAATTTGGAATGGCTGGAAATTATATAATGAAGTATAAAAAGCCTTACCATTGTTCTCAATTAGATAATGCCTGTTCACCACTGCACATTGCAGATAAGGAAGTCTGATTATTAAGCACAGGCTCCAGCAGGCCTACATCTCTTGCACAAATTAACTATGATGATGCTCATAATTGATGGTAGGATGCTATAGAAAATATACTTCCTGCGATAACAATTTCATTTTTCCTTTTCACATTCTCCTATTACAGCAAGCGACCATAAGGCTCACATAACAAAGCTGGACACACAGATGATGCATAGTTAAGGCTTATAACTTGCAGAACATGGTAACTGTGCATCATCTTGGGTGTCCAGTGTCTTCTTCTGATGAATTGTAAGCTTGGTTGGCAGTGGACCCACATCACTGAACACCCTGTATGTTAAAGTAGATCTAAACCCTAACTAGATGATATTTTTTTTTTGTTTTAAAAAAAATACTATTTTCACCTTTTTCATCCTTTGTTGCATCTATCCGCTGTTGATCTCCTCTAGCCTTTTTCAGTCACTTCCTGTCAACATGAACTTGCTCCAGTATTGATGGGCTTACTCACATAGACAAAGTTGGACTTTGCCTACGCAATGTGCAGTCTTAAGCAGCGGTGCATTTAACAAGGTGTGAATGGGGCCTTACGGGTAAATGACAGCCAGTGTCATTCAACCCAATTCTTCTGAACCCAGCTTGTCAGGGACCAGATCCCAGCCTGTGACTGGACAGTGAAAGAGAAGCAGGACAGTGATGTGCTCATCAGTCTGTTAATCGGTTTTCTCCTCCTACAGTATGTGTATGCTTCTTGTCAGCACTTATGCCAATTGGCACCTTATGCTGCTCGTTATGAGCTCTGCTGTACAAAAACTGCAATATATGGGTGCATGCTATGATAATTTTTCTGATTATATAAAAAAAATGCAAATGTACTGTAATGATTGGCAACCAGGCATATTTGCTTGCATAAAACAAAAGATAGCCAGCCCATAGGACCCTCCACCATTGTGCTATGTTCACACCAAGCTCACATCACTACAATCGAGTTGTGCCAGATTTGGGGACTCATGCCTATAAAAGCTGTGACGCCTTTCTCCCACACACTATGTACGAAGAATGGCTGTTGTTTCTGCATGTCATTCTCAACACATTTCCTGCTGGAATGCCCTTGAGCCATTTGTTATAAAACAAGTTGCTTGGTGGTGCTGATTTTAACAGCTGGTTGTCAAGCTATGTCCAACTGATTCATGTTTGACAATTCAATCCAAATGCAATTGGACAGAACCACTGAC
Source organism: Nanorana parkeri (assembly GCF_000935625.1). Taxonomy (NCBI): domain Eukaryota; kingdom Metazoa; phylum Chordata; class Amphibia; order Anura; family Dicroglossidae; genus Nanorana; species Nanorana parkeri. Next base: position 355,093 of record NW_017306789.1, read on the forward strand.
CTCATATTAACAGACTAGTTTTTCGGGAATATATTTGACAAAGCATTCGAAAAAAAAATGGCTGATGTCGAAGCTAAAAACACTCATGGACAACAGAAATATATGGCAGTGCATTGTTTCCTTTAAATTGTTTGTTAAACAGCTGCAGTCTAGCCATACACATCACATAGAAAAGATGTTAGAAAAACAATCTATTATTTAAAAAATCTATTGTTTCTTAAAACTCCCATAATACTCATCACTTGTACGTGACAAATATGTATGGACGGTGACCTTAGGTGTCACGGCTAATTTTTACCAGAAAAAAATCTGCTAGAAATACTCCAAAAATGGCAAGGTGTCAAGGATATCAAATGCAATCAGGAGTATCCCATATACTTTTCAAGTCACTTCTATTGTTGGCATCTATTGTAAGCCCCCTATGTGATAGCAATTAAAATAAAAAAAAAAATAAGTTTTTAAAAATAATATCAAATTAAATAAATGCAAAAAAATTATTGTAAAATTTTTTGAAAGTCCCTCGCCCCACGAGCATGCGCGTCATAACGTAAACGCGCATCGAGGGCACCTACGTACAAAAACTATGATCGCACTACACATGTTGGGTATCGCCGCGCATGCCAGAGTGAGAGCAATAATTCTAGGGCCAATATTTACGAGCATCTCTAAACTAATGACCTGTAGGGGCTTTTAAAGCGTCATGTATGGACTTTTTGGGGTACTGAATTTTGTCGCCGTTTCACAGACGCACGCAATTTTTAACCTGGGCATGTTGGGTATCTATTTACTGGTTGTAACCTCATCTTTTATTAAAAAATGGGTATTTTATTGTGTTTTGGGGCACTAAATTTAACTTAAGTGCATTTTTCACTTTCTTTTAAAAATTTTGAGTTTGATAGTAAGTTGCATTAATATCCTGCAACATAAACATTTGCATCTGCCGCCATTTTATTCTACAGGGTCTTGGCTTTCAGATTTCAAATATATAATGTTTAGGGGTTCAAAGTAATTTTCAGGCCTAAAATTTGGATTATAACATGGGTGCAAAAAAAGGCCTCGGTCATTAAGGGGTTAAAGGGGGCATTCTTTTTCCTGCTGACCAACAATGGAAGGGGCATACTTTCTCATACTGACCAACAATGTAAGGGGGCATTCTTCCTCTTGCTGGCCACCAGTGTAAGGGGGCAATAACAACAACATTTATTAAAGAGGAACTTTACCCATATCTTCAAAATAACAACAAACATACCTTTAGAAATGTTTAGTAATGACAACCTACAAACAGACACTTATATATAATTGCAGGATTTGTATTCTTTGCATACCTTATTTTTCTTTTCCTCCCCATCTTTCTGACAGTGGCCATTTAGCTAAGGGAAGATTAATCAATCTCCCTTTACTTCCTGGACCTCTGGTACATATGACTAGGACATGTGACCATGCACATGATCTCAGGGGAGGAACATACCTTTTACCGAGATCTCCTGAGATTACAGATAAGATTTTGTACTGCTGATATAACCTTCCCAGGATGCAATGCTTGGGCACATTACACCACTAATTCCCAAGAGAACCGGGAAGTGGAAAAACAATAATTGTAAGTAGAAGAAAAATATGTTTTTTTTAGCTATTGAATGTAAGATGAATTCATGAGCTATATGCTGGTGTAATTTTTAGTCAAAGGTCCACTTTAATGTGCTTTAAATCAGAAATACATATATACATACATTATATTATATATATATATATATATATAGATATATATATATATATACATATATAGACCAGATAAAAATGGAGAGGAGTGAAGAGTGAGGGAATGAAACAGAAAAGGAAGAGATGCACACAAATGAATGAGTGAGTGTGCAGGGGAGAAAAATGAGAAGAAATAAACATGCACATTGAGCGAGTGAGTGAGTGAAAGAAGCACGGGCTGCAGGTTACACATACTAGAGGGAATGGGTCTCAGGAATATTTCTGCACTCCAGCTGTCCTTCACCCCTTTAAATAGAGTTCAGTGCAGCCCGCTATGCATGCAGCCCCACCGTAATTTATGGAAATTGGCTGCCAAGGGGTACACAAGTGAAAAAAGGTTGGGAACCACTGTTGTCATGGACCACTGACCTGTTGCTCTGTTTCAAGCAAAACTCAGTTTATAATGTAAACATGTTCTCTACCCAGCAAAGGGAAATCTTCAGTACTTTCAGCAAATTGGTACAGGAAATACAGTGGCCTGCTTACTTGTTGAATAAATTCAGCTTCAGCAGTAAGTAAACATTTATATTACTCATAAATAGAAAAAGAAGCATATACAAGCAGCAGAAGTGACTAAGACGGGCTTTGTGCAGTGTCAGTGTTTTAGTGTTAACCGTTCGAGGAATTTACAATCTGCAGATCATTGACACATGCAGAAATATACCCTGTGCTTATTATAGACCTCCCTATAAACTAAGGGATCATTTTCATAGTTACGTTATCCTTATTTCAGAATCATCCAGCCTATAGCATATAAATAGTTTGGGTGGTGTGAATGCACAGTTATAAATAGAAGGGACACCTGGGGCTTGATTTACTAAAGGCAAATAGGATGTTCACTTTGCAATGAAATTTGCACTTTGCAGGGGGAGTTCCCCTTACCTTGGTGAATGTGGTCAGATTTGACTTTGCAAAGGATACCCAATCATGTGCATGGAATATAGGAAAAACAGTAATTTTGCTTGCATATGATTGGGTGATGGAAGTCAGCAGAGATTCACCATATTCACTTCCCCTACAAAGTGCAAATTCACTTGCAAAGTCAACATCTGATTTGCTTTAGTAGATCAACCCCTTGGACTCAAAAATGCATGTGGACCAAAAATGCATGTGGACCAAATTAATAACTCTGTGGCTACATTTTGATTAGCCCAGCAGGGGTTCTACTGTTCATTTAATGGTACTAGGGCCAATTTAAAACAATATTGAGAGCTAGGTGCAGGGAAATCAGAAGATAATTGTATTTTTAAATGGCTGAGACCAAGCCACCAATACAAACTTACACTTTTGGGAAATGGCACAATTGGTAGACTTTTTAACTGTGTGTGCACATACAACCAACCATCACTGTCGAGGATCTAAGGGTCTCTGCGGATTGCTGTCACACTCGTAGAAAAGTCCAGAAACTTTCATAAAGGAGTGCAGCATCTTTATCTATAGTCTTGAATGCTTGTTGCATAAAGCCATTTAGCTTATTGCAACTCTTCTGCGCTGGTTGCCCTGTTTGATGCCTAAAAGTGTACAGTATATGCTAAAAATGGTTGTAAGCCTTTTTTGTTCAATATGAATGACTTTGATGCATTTCTAGGACTACTGAATAGGGTGCCTTCTTGGTAAAACCACAAAAATGCCTAAAAAAATAAACAAGCAATTTCGAGGTATTGAGCTGATTTCCTCACTCTTAGTGACTTACAAATAACAATACCATATGTGATATAGAAAAGAGAGAACATTTATGGTGTGACTACTTGTAAGCAAATTAATAGACACCAGTCTATATATAGCCAGGTTATGGTAAACCCGTCAATAATCTTGGGAATTTAGACTTAACATATGAAATACTATATGCAGAAGTTACCGTCACTGGAAACCAGATGTCAAAAGAGTCAGTAGATCCACAAACATAACATTTCCAAGCTAAACTTGTTTCTACTCTCCTTCAATGTACATGCCCCATCATTTGTAGCTTACTTTGGCCTTGTTAACCAATAGGGAGGCTTAGGAGGTTGGAGGAAAGGGGGGCCAAGTTTTTTTTAAAGAAAATTTTGCAGGAAAATTTGAGTTTTGCACATAAATGAAATTGATGATATCAATTCAATATATTTTCTGCCAGAAAATGTTTAATAAAAAAAGGTTCTTTAAAAGAGCCAGTGGAGCAATAACTCACATAAGGAAATCAACAGGGCATTTGATTACTGAAAATTGCTATGTACTTTATGTTGAACATAACAAAATAAAACATTTTAAAGCTTTAAAAGCAGAAACTATCAAAAGTAGAGCAGACTTTCTCAACCGCGGTGTCGTGGCACACTGGTGTGCCTCCTGGCTTCCTCAGGGGTGCCTCAAAATGTTGTGGTAGTGGGACAGTGGTGTGAAGGGGGGAATGAAGACTGAGGTGAAGGGGGCTCCTGATGTAAAAGGGGAACTCTGATGTGAAAGAGGTGGACTCTGATATAAAAGTAGGGCTTCTAATATGAAGGGGGCTACTGATGCAAGGGGTGACGCTGATGTAAAGGGGGGGAATCTTGATTTGAAGGGGGCACTTCAATGTGTGAGGTTCAGCCTTAAAATCTGTGACATTTTCGACTGGGGTACCTCAAGATATTGCATATGTTTAAAGGGTGCTGTGTCTAAAAAAAGGTTGAGAAACACTGAAATAACTCATACTAGCTCCATTCTAGTCAGCCACCATGTTCCCTTGGAAGACGGCTAATATTAAAAAAAAATCTTAGTCAAGGAGACCACACTTTTATTGGTTTTAACGTCTAACAAGAGCCAACTTCCTGTATTGTACGTACAGTACTACAAATCAGACCCAAAAAGGCGGGCACCCCCCGTCAGCACAAGCATGGCACATTACAACTACCCCTGCTGTACAGTAAGTCGGATGTATGTAACTCGGGGACTGCCTGTACCCGCAATATTGCAAGAAAATGCACCGTCCCGTTCAGGAGTGTCTTCTCACAAGATCTTGGTACTCAACAATGCCCGTTATCTCTCTGTAAAGGATGGTGACATCGCTCTCTGCCATATAGAAGCCTGGATAAGATAAATATAATTACTAATCTTCTTTCCCTACACACTTAACACTACACACTTCATGTTTCTGCGGAGTTCTGTCCAGGGAGGTGACCCTGAAAAAAGCGTGCATAGTAGCGCAAGGTCCGCTTTAAGGAAAACATCTGTAGCACAGGCTACACCCATAGTTCAATGTTTCTACTGCATGACTTCATTGTTGATATAATATTGTTTCAAAAGCATCCAGACCTTTTATAAGCACAATTACAGCAGCAATGGAAATCCATTTACTTCAGTATTATGTTTGAAAACAACTGGCAGTCCCACTTTCATTAAAATCATATATAACTAATAATATTCAAGCTGCTAGAGATGCCTGGGTGACGGTTACCATGCTGCTAGGAGCCACTTGTCATTGCCTTCCAGTACTGCCAAGAACTGCACGTAACCAGTAGGGCTGCAACTAATGATTATTTTCATACTCGATCAGTTGGGCGATTATTTTTTCGATTGATCAAATAATCGGCTAAAAAAAATTAAACAAATACCACCCTTAATTTAAAATAGAATACACAAATGCAGTGTTTAAAAAAAAACTGAATAAAACTGCATGCACAATTTTTTTGCAATCGCACTACACTTGAACGCACTGCATCGTGGTACGCGTTTTAATGCAGTGCAATCGCAATAAATAAATAAATGGCACTGCCATGCACCTCCCACAGCAGAATGTGTCAGGCCGAAACCGAAAATGACTTTTTTCCCACATTTTATAATATTTTAATAATTGCATTGTAAGCACATGGCACTTGAATAGCTTCAGTCAGGGAATGACAGCTGCCAGTGGCAAGATTCCACAGATGGCAGCTGAATGTATATACAGCAGGTTGTGGGCTGGTGCAAATTTTGCCAAAAGCAGGCTGGCTATTGCACCCGCCCACTGCTTGCTGTGCCCTCCTCCCAGCATGGAGGAGAGAGAGCTAGGGGATCCAACCAACTAATCGATCATGAGAATAGTTGACAACTATTCTCATCGTTTAATCAAGTAGTTGGTTAGTTGGTTGCAGCCCTAATCAGACTTCTAGTCTACCTCCTCTTTGCATTTTTGTCCCAGTCCATGTCCTGTTTATGATGGTCACAGGTTTGCTTTAACCAACCTCTCTCCACCATTCTGCACCATTTTCCAACACTGCAACCCCTTTGCTGCTAGAATCCTATTACATATTCCCAATGCTTAGTCCCAGTGCAGTTTCAGAAGAAAGCCTTGGGTTATAGTGACATTTTACTCCCAAATAACAGTTTACCTTAGATGCTTTCTGTAATTCAGCATTTTTACTGTTTTTGAGAAAACCTGCAGCAGGTCCACACAATAGGTGGCTATACCATTCGTAATGTGCATATGCCCTGCAGTTGACATTTTAAGCATCAGGATTATGCCAGAATGTTTAGTTTTGCAATGTTGGGGTTACACAGACTAGACACAATCTTTTTGCAGTCGCAGCACCCTTTAAACGTATGCAAAATCTCAAGGCACCCCAGTCTAAAATGTAATATAACATAAATGTACAAAGCGACGTGTGGCCACTCCAAAATCCATACCCAACCTTTGTCCACAATAGGGGTCAGGTATGGATTTTAACAGGGGACCCCACACAATGAATCCATCTCTGAATGGAACTCACCTTCCATGGATTAGCTCCATCAGATTCCATGGTGCCAGGGGCCAGCATGCCTGCATCATGGACAGGCATGATGCTTTGCGAAAATTTGAGGCACCCCTAAGGAAGCCAGAAGGCACCCTCGTTGAGAAAACGGTCATAGACAGTCACACCACCTTCATTAGGTCCCTCCAGAGTTGGAGAAGAACTAATCAGATGCACAAGGAGTGAATGGGTCTACAATTACTCATCCAAGGAGAGGCCAACATTTGAAAGGGGGAATCTAAATATCACTGCAATATGTGGGGCACACAGAAATGGGCAACAGAGTTTAGTATGTTCAGCGTGCATTAGTATAGCTGTATGGTTGTGTGTTCCTTCTGTTACAGTTCCACTTAAATAAATACTGTTTAATTGTCTTTGTGCAGCTACTTGCTCTTTTCGGGTACACTGTTATAGGTTTGAACCTGATAAAAAAATGTCAAGCTCTCTAAATGCAATGGGAGCTTTTCCTGCCCACTCCTCCATAAACTGTGTAGTGAATAAGCCCAATGTGCTCATTTTAAATAGACAATCATGTGCAAGTTAAAAAAAAAAGAAAGAGCAGGATTTTTTTTCTTGCACATGATTGGATGATTAAAGCCTACACAGCTTTACTTTATTGACTAAGCTTCATGGACTTTTGCTTTGCTAAGTGAACAGGCTCGACTCCTTTAGTAAGTCAACCCCAAAGTACATGAGTATGTCAGGCACAATAAAGCATCTACGTAAGCTGTTCACTCAACTGAAAAACATAAATTAAAAAGACAACTGGACTTATTAAAGTAGTATTAAACTCTCAAAGTCTTTTTCAATTATGAATCCAAATCAAGCAAATATACATTGCCCTACAAAGTAGGTCTTTAAATGTTTGCCCAAGCACTTACAGTCATTATGTTTCCAAATGGCTGGCTCCAACTCTTTCAACTTAGTTTCCCTGAACTTCCTGTCCAGTACAAGATCAAAGCATAGTCTGCAACAGCTGTCCATCTACTAGCTTGGAGAAGGGAGGAGCAGGGGAGGGCAGTGGTTTGGCTTGATGTGCCTGTGTGTTTGTGGAGACACAAACACAGCTTAGCACACACAAGGGTGGCTCCATAGGACCCTGCAAGGGAAAGGAGCCACCCTAAAACAGGATATCACGGCCAGTGCTCAGGGACCAGCTGATTTTACAGGAAACTAAAACCTATTAAACATCAAGGAGCAGAATCCATTATAAATGCTTTAAAGGAGAACTATGGGGTTAGTGTTTTTCCCCACAGTTCTCCTAAGGGTCACGGGAGGACACAAACTAGCATCCTCCCGTGACCCAAAGCTCAGTATACCGCGAGCTACAGCTCGCGGTATACAAAGACCGCTGCCAGCGGGTTGGATCCCGACGTTACTGTCGAGATCCACCCAGCTTCGTAATTGACAGCTGGCTCTGCCTATCTAGAGGCAGAGCCAGCTGTACCCACCCCGTCCGTTCCGCCAGTTAGCGCTGGAGGATCGGACAGGGGAGAGGGGGAATCCCTGCAGGGAGCCGTGAGTGACAGTCATGGCTCTTTGCAGGCACAGGAACCTAGAAGTGAGCGAGCGACGGTATGTGTTCGCTCACTTCCCGATCTATTGAGCCGACCTGTGACAGTCTCATTGCCACAGGTCGGCTAGAAATGTGAGGCTGAGTGATTTTCACTTGCCTCATAGTTCTCCTTTAATCAGCATTTGAAATAGCTGAAAAACCTTTTGACTTTAATAATCAATTTAAGTGCTTTCAGCAAATCTTTAATAGGTTTCTTTCTTAATTAGACCAGAGTTCTCCTTTAATACTATCCATTGGCTTTCTTATGTACTGTCCAGTCTTCCAGGATGGAAGTTCCCAGCCACATTTATACCCTCCTTGTTTACTTATTAAAACGTGTTTCAAGAGAATCAGTTGAGAAATGTACAGGAAAATGTTCTGGCTGGCCAAAAATAAGTACGCATCTGCAAACCTGAAATAGACAAACATCTGTAATCCTCCTTAAAACTTAAAAAAAATAGTAATTTAAGGGCTCCAGATTTTCATTTGCCAGGTAAACATGGTTCAGGAGCCCGTACAGTATACATATTCTTCTCCACAGGATGCTGCTAAACCCTTTTCCTGTTAGTGTGAATAGACACAGCCTTGTGTCACTTCTGATACACAAAGTCATTCTACATTTCATTTTCCTGCAGAAGAAACTACATTTCAGTCCCCAGAGAAGCTGAACACCAAAATGATAAGGTACAATATCTATTTTGGACAGCCACAGACATAACGTCACATTTCCTCAAGTGAGATTTTTAGACTGTGTCAATATGGTAATAGTATGCCCTAAGTGTCCACGTTACTGTGGGATTTAAAAATAGATACTTATGTGTATGTATGTAATATATATTACACACACAGCTGCAATTAGAGGGTTAAACCACAGGCCACTTACCCCACTTCCCCTTACTGCCCCGAAAGCTGCCCATTCACAGTTAGAATTTCGACTGATTCCTGTGAATCAGCTAGAAGTCTAACCGAATGTGGGTCTGCTGGCACCACCAAACTTGAAAAACTTTGAGCCAGATGGAGCTGGGCAGAAAAATGTCAGCTGAACAATGACTTCAGCCGCAGTTGCAGTCACTGTTTGGGTCCAGTGGGCCCAGCTGTCAGAATACAGTAGTCAGCAGGCAAGATTTCTTCCCTTTAGTATGGAAGGGTAAAACAAGTGTTTTTTTCTTGTTCAGCCTGCAGCCTGAATGGGAAAATACTATACGTATATGTCTAGTTTTATTAGCACCCCTTGGCAAGAAGAGCACACCAGTTGGAGAGCTGTTGTATTAAGATCTTCCAAGCCAGAGCTGTGCAGGACTGGTGATACTTCCCTACTCATCCCCTGCACTTGGTCCTGTGATATCACAAATCAAACGGAGAAGTAAAGGCATCTAAAAGTTTGCACTATGGCTTGTACTTTAGTCCTTTAAAGTGACATTAAAGGATATTTTTTTTTCCCACTCCCTCCAATGTTAGTGTAAGGACTTACCTTAACCCCTTCATGACTGAGCTTGTTTTTGGTTTCTGTTCGTAAATGACTGACACACTTTTGACATTTTTGCTGTGTGATTCTTCCACGTCAGTAATATACTTTCTTACAAAGTGCACCCACACATATTATATATTGTTTTTTAGAGGACAGATAGGGCTATATATTTATATCACATATGTGTGTCTAACGCCTCACTTAGGACAAATACAAATTAAAAAAAGAGGAAAAAACGTAAAAAAAAACTTTTTTTCCCAGTTTTGATTTGTAGTATTTTTTTTTAACAAAACCAGCACAGCTAAAAAAAAATGCAATACATACATTCATTTATTTGTCCCTTATTTTTAATTTTTTTACACTTTTCACTTTTTTTATACTGACAAATTTTATTTATTTAATTATATCAGGCAGTCATTGTGAATTAATCTCACTATTACTGCTTGATAAATTAATACATTTTTTTATTATTTATTTTTTTATTATCAGGCTGCTTCAAACTTCAGAACAGCCGATAATAAGTTAGTGACACTGATCCTGCAGCAGTTCAGGATTCAGCTGTCAGTGAATGTTTCAGAAAACTTAAACATTCTACTTTCAAGAATAGATACATTATGTGTCTAATACATAACATTTTGTATCTATTCTTGAAAGTCAAAAGATAAAAAAAAAAAAAAGCCAGTATAGCTTGAGAGAGATATCTCTCGATCTATACGAGCTGTCAGAATGCCAGCAAAAGCCGACATGTGTGTCTGCTTTGCTGTGACTCTCAGACACCCGATATTAAGGTATCGGGTGTCTGAAAAAGGTTAACCCTTTCAGTAATGGATCTCTAGATAGTTAGACATCTATTACTGAAAGGTAACCGCTGATTCTCAGCGGTTAGCAGCCTTCTAGTGCAGCAAATAACTCGTCACGTACAGTGTACGTGACGAGTCATTTGGTCCCTTTGTGGCTGGACGTACAGTGTACGTCTCCCGTCACGAAGGGGTTAAATTATGCCTCTTAATCCGATCATCTTCTTCCATACGGTCGTTTTCAGATGTCCCTCCAGCACTGGTGCGGGTCTCCAATCCAGCGCTGACTCCTCTGTCCTCCTCTTCTCTGATGTCCCACGGAGTCTGTGGGGGTGCACGCTGCTCCATATACTTACCTTGTGTCTCTCCTCGTCTCCCGGCTGAACATCTGAACTGCGATTGCACCCGCCCCAAGATCCTTTGCGGCCGCACGAGACTCTTCAGATGTTCGGACGGGAGCGTGCGGCGAAGACACAGGTAAGTTTAAACCTGTTTCAAAAGTTGTTTTAAAAAAAAAAAGTTTTTGCATATATCTACTGCTTGCTAGCTAGTGTATATATACACTATATCACTAAAAGTATTGGGACGCCTGCCTTTACACGCACATGAACTTTAATGGCATCCCAGTCTTAGTCCATAGGGTTCAATATTGAGTTGGCCCACCCTTTGCCGCTATAACAGCTTCAACTCTTCTGGGAAGACATCCACAAGGTTTAGGAGTGTTTCTATGGGAATGTTTGACCATTCCTCCACAAGCACATTTTTGAAGTCAGGTACTGATGTGGGATGAGATGGCCGGGCTTGCAATCTCTGATTTAATGGCATCCCAGTCTTAGTCCATAGGGTTCAATATTGAGTTGGCCCACCCTTTGCCGCTATAACAGCTTCAACTCTTCTGGGAAGACATCCACAAGGTTTAGGAGTGTTTCTATGGGAATGTTTGACCATTCCTCCACAAGCACATTTTTGAAGTCAGGTACTGATGTGGGATGAGATGGCCGGGCTTGCAATCTCTGCTCTAATTTATCCCAAAGGTGTTCTATAGGGTTGAGGTCTGGCCAGTCAAGTTCCTTCCACCCCAAACTTGCTCATCCATGTCTTTATGGACCTTGCTTTGCGCACTGGTGCGCAGTCATGTTGGAACAGGAAGGGGCCATCCCCAAACTGTTCCCACAAGGTTGGGAGCATGAAATTGTCCAAAATGCCTTGGTATGCTGATGCCTTAAGAGTTCCCTTCACTGGAACTAAGGGGCCATGCCCAACCCCTGAAAAACAACCCCACACCATAATCCCCCCTCCACCAAACTTTACACTTGGCACAATGCAGTCAGGCAAGTACCCTTCTCCTGGCCCTTGCCAAACCCAGACATGTCCATCGGATTGCCAGACAGAGAAGCGTGATTTGTCACTCCAGGCAAAATGTCTCCACTTCTCTAGAGTCCAGTGTCGGCATGCTTTACACCGCTGCATTCGACGCTTTGCATTGCACCTGGTGATGTAAGGCTTGGATGCAGCTGCTCAGCGATGGAAACCCATCCCATGAAGCTCTCTACGCACTGAAGATAGTCACATTTAGAAAGATTCAGATACCCTGTCAAGCAGGGTATCCTGTATTACACAAGACTGTGTAGTACGGAGTCTAAAATAGCATCTCTGAATCTTAGGGGAATGCGGAGTAACCTGCTTATGAGCTGTGGTAGGAATTGCATCACTGTGCTTTTCAAGCATTACCACACATGGAAAAAGCCATCTTTTACTGCTGCTGTAAGATAGGCACTAACAGGTTTTTGGAAGTTTTTAGCTGTGAAGAGTCCAACCTTTTGGCATTAAGTGGCCTACAGCTTAGAGGAGAGATGTGTAGTACACAGTCTAAAAGTCATTGAGGATTTCTCAAATTCACATGGCTCATGTTTGAACTAGGGATGCAACGATACTTTTCGAGTACCAATGCCGATACTTGGCATTTTCATGAGAACTACCAGGGTTGCAGAGGTTGCAGCTGTGACCTGGCTCTGGTGCTCCACCACTGTCCTGAAATCATTAGTCGATATTATTTTAGAAAATCTGTCACATGACAATAAACAAAAATGTATCAGTACTTGTAAGTACTTGAGCAAGTATCAGTACTTGTACTCGCAAAACTGGTATCGGTGCATCCCTTTATTTATATTTATAAAAACAACATCATACATTAAAACAGAGATGTACAAATCCCAGGAGCTCCGTGTGCTCCTTATAAATGACAGCTGCCTCCTAACTCTTGAATTTTTCTCAAGACTAGTCTTGGAGCTCGAAAAGTATCTGTACTTGTACCGAGTACTGTACTTGGTATCGGTGCATCCCTAGTTTTAACCTAATATTTGTTTCCCCCTCATATACCTATCTATGATGTTCTCACGCAGACCTCAGATTCAGCATGGACCTACTACCTAATTACTGGCAATCTTCTGCGCCAGAGAGCGGTTACCTTTTCTTTTCTGCAAGGTGCCAGTACACTGCAGCACAGGAGTTTAGTGAAAAGACAGATATAAACAATGCTTCTCTTTGAATAGTCTATGCAATAGGCAGAGCTGTGGGAGGGACCCAGTAGCTCCACCAACTACAGAATACTACAGGAGGGGGTGGATACAAGACCAGTCACCCTGCACACGGAGAGAAAGCAGCAATGACCCGTCTTTATAACAGGATCTCCTGCACAAAGGCAAAGTTTTTCACTGGATCACTGCACAGATCCAGAAGAAATACATCAAGCACACTAAGTTTTAAATAAGAATACACATGGGTATCACAGGGTTTAGCTCACAAGTCAACATTTAGGTAAAAATGTTTATTGCAGTCCGTGTTCCACTTGGGGAGATTTCCTACCAATTCCTCTCCCAGCGACACAACAGAAAGAACAAGATTTCCCCGTAGGGAAATAGCAACGTTCCCCACCGTACTATTATTTCACAGCAGTCTTTGTCCCCATAGGAGAAGTCACTTATTCTGGCAGTAAAACAATGGCAAGTGAAAGAAAATTTTCCCAAATAAAACATAGAAAGCTATAAAATCTGAAAGAGGATCTGTCCCTCTCCCAATCTATTCAAAACTGGCTGGAGTCCTATTTTAAATCAAAATGTGCCCGCAATGTAATTTACATTCCTTAATGAAAACTAAAAGCTTATTGATTTTTATCAAAGTTTCATTATCTTACTGGACAACAGTACTCGTGAAATGTACAAAGGGTTATGAGAAGGATGTCGGCACTTCTAGCAGACGTGGCGTACACCAGGAATATGAAAGACCAAGTGGGTCACAACTATGTCACCCCATTACAAGAATATGCCCCAACTTCATAACCAATGTCTCTAGACATAAGCAGTTCCAGTGAATCAAATACAATAGACAGCTTGGAAAAGACATTTATAGAGTACAAATCTTCTTTGTCCCAAGAGTATCATATGATGTTCTAAAAGACTTAGGTGGTCAGGAAATCCAAGCAGAAAATAATTTGGCTTTTTACATAAAATCTTTAGAAAATGAAGAATGTATTTTATAAGTGATTTGGAGGTTTCGTTCACGATCTGTCTCTGCTGAAAGTAAGGATCGTCCATTAGGAATCGTGAACCTCCCCTTCAACAAATAGAAGGGCTGGACAAATCCCAGGAGCCAGGTTGCCAATGCTCCTTAAAAATAACAGCTGGCGCCTAACTTTTGAGGTTTTCTCTAGTTGTTGTCAATGGAGCTGGCTTCTAAAAAATCTTGCCCGTGTGAAAGGGCCTTGAAAAATGAAAAATAAAAAGGCCCCCCAAAGAAGTTTAGTTTCCCTTTAAAATGACTACACAAAATATTGAATAGTTTAATACAGGACCAGACAAATCCCAGGAGACAGGTAGCCAATGTTCCCTAAAACTTACAGCTGGTGCCTAAGGGTTTCTCTAGTTGCTGGCTCCTAAAACTTAAAAAACATTTCTACTGGCTCCTGGGTTGGACAGAGTGGCTCCTGAATTGCATATTAATTTGTCCACCCCTAGGTTAATATATGAACCTACACCGTCAAAGGAGCAAGTCCGTTTTAACATACTATACAGAAATGCAGAATGGTAACGGCTATAGGGAACTACAACTTCCAGGATTACTCTATACAGAAATGCAGAATGGTAACGGCTACAGGGGACTACAACTTCCAGGATTACTCTATACAGAAATGCAGAATGGTAACAGCTACAGGGGACTACAACTTCCAGCATTACTCTCCACAGAAATGCAGAATGGTAACGGCTACAGGGGACTACAACTTCCAGCATTACTCTCCATAGAAATGCAGAATGGTAACGGCTACAGGGGACTACAACTTCCAGCATTACTCTCCATAGAAATGCAGAATGGTAACGGCTACAGGGGACTACAACTTCCAGCATTACTCTCTACAGAAATGCAGAATGGTAACGGCTACAGGGGACTACAACTTCCAGCATTACTCTCTACAGAAATGCAGAGTGGTAACAGGTATAGGGGACTACAACTTCCAGCATTACTCTCTACAGAAATGCAGAGTGGTGACAGGTATAGGGGACTACAACTTCCATCATTACTCTCTACAGAAATGCAGGATGGTAACGGTTACAGGGGACTACAACTTCCAGCATTACTCTCTACAGAAATGCAGAGTGGTGACAGGTATAGGGGACTACAACTTCCAGCATTGCTCTCTACAGAAACGCAGAATAATTTCATCAGTTATAGAGGACTACAAAATATGTCACAGAACTTAGGCACATACAGAAGATGAAAGCATCACCTCACCTCCTCGTGCACGGCAGGAACACCATGTAGCTGGGAGAGACGCCGGGCTGTGTGACCAGGAAGCTGGTCGCTGGGTCCTCCCGGCCGAGGCCCCAGCGCTGCCTTTCAGTGTGCCTGCAGGCTGCTCTGCCTCACTCCCACCTCACTGCCGTGCGGCCGTTTGGACGTGTGGCCAGACGGTCGGCGGCTGTCCCCCCCCTCTTGTCCTACTTTGCCTAGGTCTGCTGGGCCCCCAGGCTCAGGCACCGGTACAGCCGCACCGGCGGTAGTTCCGCCCCTGTGTACTGACATTTGAAGGCCCCTGCGGTTGAATGAGAAAACTGCAATGTTTCCTAACAGGCCCACCTTAAACACTGCATGCAGTACTTTTTAAGCCCTCTAAAACGCAAATGTGAAAGGAATGCCATTACAAATGCTCTGCTGTTTCCATGTGTTCTAGCCATGCATAGAAATGCACAAACTGCATGAGTGTGAACCTAGCCTCAGCGCTGACTCTGTCTATAACTGACGGGTACATGTGCAGAAAGTTTGATTGCGATTTTCATTTATTACTCCTTCTCAAAATCCCATTGACTAGGTATGATCCAGAAAAAAATTGATGTACCTAAAAAACAGTGGAAGGCCTTGCTCATTGTCAAACAGTATACAGCTTAAACATTTTTTTAAATTAGTGCAAGCTTAAAGCGTTATTAAAGTCAAAAGGCTATTTCAATTGCTGCTACATCACTTACAATGGATGCTGCTCCTTGAGGTTTAACATTTTTAGCTTCCTGCAGAATCAGCTGCTTCCCTGAGCGCTGGCCCTGATATCCTGTTTTAGGGTGGCTCCTTTCCCTTGCAGGGTCCTATGGAGCCACCCTTGTGTGTGCCTCCACAAACACAAAGGCACAGTAATGCAAGACACTCCGCTGCTCACCACACCCTTCCCTCCCTTCTCTAAGCTAGTAGATGGACAGCAGCTGGATACTGGGCTGTCCCTTGTGATCTTGTACTGGACAAGAAGTTCAGGGAAGATGAACTGAGAGAATTGGAGCTGTTTAGAGACATGATGACTTTAAGGGCTGGTTCCCAACAAATCCGGACCAGATCTGCATGAGGCTTGCTGCGTTCCATTTTTTGGCCTAAAATGGGCTTTCAGTGCGTTCCAGGGCGTGTGCATGCATTTATGATGTGTTTGCATGTGTTTTGGTGCATTCCAGAGCAGAAAAAAATAGGGCATGCTGCAGTTTTTTCACATGCTCTGGAACTGAACGCTGTGGTGTGAACTAGAGCCCAAAATACCATTGGAATACACTGGATGCATTTTTGATGTGTTCTGTAACTGCTCTGCTCTGCATCTGCTCCGCACTTGGTGTGAACAAGCCCTAAAGAAATACTTTGCTGGGCAATGTACAGGCAGTCCCCGAGTTACAAACATCCGACTTACATACGGCCCCTACTTAAAAACTGAGGCTATTACTGTACAGCAGGGGGTCCCAGGCTGCAGCCAAAGTGTACCGCGCAGCATTTCAGTCGCTGTAACGCTACCACGCTAGTGCCGACGAGGAGTGCCCACCTTTTTTGTTTTGGTTCGTAGTACTGTATGTACATTACAGGAAGTTGGCTCTTGTTAGACGTGCAGACGAGGGGTGCCCTCCTCTTCTTCCGGGTCACTGTGAGGTTTTTACTGCTGTCTGTATCCTCTTTAGGAAGATTTAATCTCACTTCCTATCCTTGAGGCAACAGGAAGTGAGAGGAAATCTACCGCTTGGAAGGGAAATTCACTCCTGTAAAGGTGCCCATACACTGCTCGATTCTCGTACAAAAATCGCGGGAAATCCCGCGATCGTACGAGAATCGAACAGTGTGAACGAAGACGTGCAACCGTTTCTACTGTAGGGTCGCACGTCTTTTGTCTAAGGAGCATGTTAGAAAACCAGCCGAGAATCGTACGATTTTCGGCTGGTTTGAACGGTGCTCGGGAGACAAATGCCGAACGGGCCGCTGTGTGCATGCGCACACTGCCCGTTCAGCATTGCGGTCATCGGAAGCCCGCCCCTCAGGGGGGAGGTCTTGCGATGATCGAGAGTACGATCTGCCTGTCCAAGATGGGCAGATCGTACGTTTTTTTAATCACTTTACAACCATCGCAAGACTAAGGTCTTGCGATGGTTGTACAGTGTATGGCCACCTTTAGAGTCATTATGGGACAAAGGTGTCTCCACTGAAGCTTTATCACCAATCCTGGTTTCCAATTTTCAAAATCCAATTGTAACAGGGACAGAAAGTGAGGTGAAATCTTCTTAACAGGGCACACACCACAAAAACAAACATGACAGGGGGTTAACCCTTCACTATGCTATCCAAAACGGAAAAAAAATTGGGGGGGCTGGAGTTACACTTAAAAAATGTACCTGTTCCAACTTACATACAAATTCAACTTAAGAACAAAGCTACAGTCCCTATCTTGTTCATAATACAGGGACTGTCTGTATATTCCTTTGTTCTGGATTCATTATTGGAAGAAAAAGAGGTTGTTTAATACCACTTTAAACAGAAACTTGATCTTAAATGGCTTTCTTTTTAGTATAAACGTTTTCAAATCTTCTGTAATTTGTAGCAACGATAGCATCCAAGTCTACCGTTTCTTTTCCTTTTAACTGGATTCCCAAACTCAGCTCATAAAGCACAACACTTGACAAGCTGTAAAATATTTGGCAGGCGGATTCAAGTGAATGAAATGTATTGGAAAGCAATAAAAGCCTCGTGCATACACTGCAGATTGAAGACTTGTTTGGATACAAATGAATGCAGTAACGTAATTGGAACTTCCCGTTGGGTATAGCTGTTCCTCATTCTTACCAGGAGATTATTGCAGAGATACCTCTGTGTATAAAATCAGTATAAACTAGATGGATTTACGTTAAGTACAACTGCCAAACAAGGCAAAATAAAAGCAGCCTCGGTTTCCTATTAGGACACCCAGTTCAGACGCGTACTAAATCAAAATGAAATGTATGTTTTATGTATGAGCAACAGTAGACTCATGACACGGCTCATGCCAGCCTCTGTAAACATACTTAGTTTGCCAGAGGATGACTCTTAGGCCACGTTCGCACCTTGGCATACCAGGAACGCGTGTTGTGTTTTTGCACACGTACGTGTGCGTTTTTTCCTGCATTTGTCATGTGACGCCCACTGATTTCAATGGGTGCTACAACAAATGCGGGAAAGTAGCTCATGTAGCAGATTCTGCTACAGACGTACCAACTTTTTTTTCCTGCGCATCCGTGCATGAAAAGAATGTGTTTCCCTGGCTGTGTTTGGGGTGCCATTAACAAGTAATGGCACCACAAGCGTCATGCATGTTTTTCACGCGTTCTGTGCACGTGCATCAAAGTGCACGCATGACACCCGTTCACGGAATGTGAAGGTATGAATGGGCCTAACTAAAAGCCAGAGCTGAGAGGCTCCCCCATGGCAGTGGTGGCCAACTTTCTTGATATAGGGTGCATCAAGTGCGCGCCTGACATGACCAAAGTCCCTGCTCACGTAGTGGGAGTACACGTCGCGGTAACGCAAATTCCTATGCAGTCACGGGCATTCGTTTCCCATGTTTGCTGCACGTCTCTATTGATTTCAATGGGTGCCGCACACACGACAAACATGTGAAAGTTGTGCATGGAGCGAAATCTGCAAAAGCGTTTTTCTTCCCACGTGTTTGCAGGTGATTTCACGCAGGCAAAAAAGCGTGTTTCCTCAGTTGCATTTGGGGCACATGTAATGGCACTGCAAGCATGTTGCACATTTTTTATGCATTCAGTGAACGTGCATCAGCGTGCTCATGTTCACAGAACGTTTAAGGTGGCCATACACCCTACAACCATTGTAAGGTGATTAAAAGTCTGTACAACCTGCCCATCTTGGACAGGCAGTTTGTTCTTGCGATCATCGCAAGTCCTCCCCGCTGAGGGGAGGGCTTGCAGATGATTGCAATGGTGAGCGGGCATTGTGCGCTTGCGCACCTCGGGCCGTGCGGCTCACGTCTTGCGATCGCGCTACCAACCAGCCGAAAATCGCTTCTAGCGTGCTCTTTATACGAAAATCATACGACCATACAGTGAATGCGATCGCATGCTGCCCATCAACCTTACCATTATTGTACGATTGCGGGATCACCCGCGATTATCGTACGATAATCGTCAGCTGTATGGGCACCTTTAGGTGTGAATGGGGACTAAATGTAATGCTACAGGAACCTGGCAGAGACTGCACACATGCAGTAGGAGATGGTCAGAGACTACAGTCATGCTATAAGAGATGGTTTGAGACTGCAGACATGATACAGACTAGGGCAGGGGTAGGCAACCATGGCTCTCCAGCTGTGGTGAAGCAACAAATCCCATCATGCCTCTGCCTCTGGGAGTCATGCCTGTGGCTGTCAGTCTTGCAGTGAATCATGCCACTCGTAGTTCCAATATTTTGGACAAAGGGCCAAGTCACACTAGCGATCCCTTCGCTGGGAACAACACCCAGAAACAGGATCCCTATGACAGTAGAGAGAGCACTCACCTGCTCCTATGGAGTTGCTCCCTCACTGGCCAAACCAGTAAGCTGTCATTAAAGTAGTATTAAACTCTGAATTTTTTTTTACAATAATGAATCCAGAGGAAACAAATATACATTGCCCAACAAAGTATTTCTTTATATTTTTTCCCACACACTTACACTCATCATGTTTCCAAACAACTCCAACTCTCTCAGCTTGGCTTCCCTTAACTTCCTGTCCAGTATAAGATCACAAGGTAGAGCAGTCTCCAGCAGCTGTCCATCTACTGGCTTGGGAAGTAGGAGTGGGGAGTATCGAGTGGAGTGTTGGGTTGCCTTTCTGTGTCTGTGTGTTTGTGGATACTTTTCTTTGCCTTGCTGCACTCCCTAGCGAAAGTCCCTTGTAATGGGGGCGCACTCGTAGTGACTGCCGATGGCACCGCAAATATCAGCAAAATGTAGAAATGTCACCAGCACACCAAAGCCTTTTAGGATAGCAGAATATTCATTTATTTGAAGTTCTTTGTCATGTAAACAAGCGCTTTCAGGGCCACGCAGTGTCCCATCATCAGGCTTAGCATTGACGAGGAGACACACACACACACAGCTTGCTAGCACACACAAGCTTCATAGGACCCTGCAAGGGAAAGAAGCCACCCTAAAACAGGATATCAGGGCCAGTGCTCAGGGACCAGGAAACTAACTTTTAAACAGAGCAGCATCCATTCAGTGATATAATCAGCCTTTCAAACAGCTTCAAACCCTTTTGACTTTAATATCACTTGAAGTAGTGACTGGTTCTCTTTAAATAATGTCTCTAAATCCATAACTGAAGGAATACAGCACTGGACGCTAGATAAGGGCTATGGGAATCTTTTCCAACAACATGATGAGACTCAAACTGTAACTAGATTAGGATAATTGCTGCTATGCAGTAATGATGTCATGCACACAGACAAGATCACCATGCAGTCTCAATCACACTGATTATCTGGCACACTGCTAAAGAATATCCAGTAAACACGAATCCTCCGAGCAGCGGCAGGGCTTATGTCAACAGGCATTGTCTTCCTGCCTCTGACATGCATTTGGAACGCACGTCAAACAGGTCAGCCAAATCTCACGGGGGGAATTTATCAAAACTGGAGCAGGGAGAATATGGAGCAGTTGCCCATGGCAACCAATCAACGTTTCTCTTCAGTTTGCTCAGGTAAGATTTGAAAATAAGACAGAGAAGCTGATTGGTTGTCGTGCAAATCTGCTCCAGATTTTGCTCCCCATTGACTTTAATTGGCCAGCACACATGGCAGTTCAGAGGCTGCGTTTAACCTGCGTTGAGTTGCGCTGCGTTTCTTTCGTCTTCAAACTGTAGGCAAAGCAGGTCAAAATGAAACGTTTTCCATTTGACCGCAGCTGCATGTGTTGGAATGGAAAATATCGCATTTGATAATAACGTCCGTCAACATGAGCCCTTAGAAAGTCAGGAATATATTTTATACAATACAACAGGGGTAGGCAACCTTGACGCTCCAGATGGGATGAAACTACATATAGCATCATGCCTCTGCCTCTAGGAGTCATGTTTATGGCTGTCAGAGTCTTGCAATGCTTAATGGGACTTGTAGTCCCACAACAGCTAGAGTGCCACGGTTGCCTACCACTACATTATAAAATACCCCCTCCCCCATTAATTTCCTGTGCTTTTCCTATATCTGTATACGCAGTATATTCCTATGTTATAACATGCTATTTATACAGCCTGTCATAGCAGGGCCAACAGTCAGTCATTGTTAAAGCTTGGTGCAGGATTTTAGGTGCTAAAGCTGAACTCCAGGCCATCAGATAAACACACAGATGAAATACATACAAGGGAGCTGCTTTACCTGCAAGATGATTTGTATTTTTCGCCAACCAGTTCTGAGATTAAAACAGCTCTGCCACAGGGCAGAACCCATCTGGCAGGAAGGGAGACGGGGTCATTTTCTGCTACTGTTTCTCTTTCACTTACATGTCTTTTGCCTCCCCGAGCCTGTAACTGGTTGCACAACGTACCTGATTAGCTCCTTGTGCTGCTTCTCCCTTTCCCTCGCTGGGCTCTGCTGCACAGGGACTGCAAGAAGCTGGTACTAAGTCACATTCAGGTACTTGCACTGCTTGTATTTAAATACTAATACAGTGGGGGGAATTTATCAAAACGGAAGCAATCAAAATCTGGAGCAGTTGCCCATGGCAACCAATCAGCATCTCTCTTCGGTTTGCTCAGTTGAGATTGGAAAATGAGATATAGAAGCTGATTGGTTGCCGTGCAAATCTGCCCCAGATTTTGTCTGCCCCAGTATATTCATTGATGCATTAGGCCACGTTCACATTGAGCGATTTATCGCGCGATTTTTGCAGCGATATCGCTCATATTTCCGCGCTATATCGCTCTATGTAGCTTCACCAATACATTTCAATGTAGCTGTTCACATCTCGTCGCTCAATGTCGCTCAATATCGCTTGTAGCTTGTCGCTTCTACATGACCCTTTTTTAGAGCGATTTTGAGCGATATTGCTCCTGATTGCATACAGCCCAATAGGAAGATGTTGCGCGATGTCGCGCGACACGTCGCTCAATGTCGCTCGTCACTCAATGTCGCTCAAAGTTGCGCGATTTCCATGTCGCTCAGTGTGAATGGGGTCTTAATGATTACTGAGCTGCCAGACGGTTCTAGCAACCAACCTTCAGTAGAGTCATTCGAACCACTGTAACCGTTCAACTCCCTGGCTGCTGGTGGTTGGTTGCTAGGATGCCAGGTGGTCCTAGCAACTAACTGGAAGCAGCGGGGGTTGAATAATGACAGCAGCAGTCTGCTGTCCCTGTGGGTCGGCAAACATTTACAGACCCACGGAGCACTACTCCCTTCAAGTGGCACCCAGGACATGTGCCACGCCCTGGGGTTCAGGTTTAAGCTACACAGTCATGTAAGCATTCAACTCCCTGGCTGCTGATGACCACAGCTGGAGGGCCAGAGTCTGGCTACCCCTGCTGTACATGGTGGTTCGGGATAGATGGTTGTCCCTGGACGCAGACAGATGCAATCCTCTATCCCGAACTGCGAGTAATGGTACCATACATGATTACATATGGACTGCCACTGGCAGATATGGCCGCTGCCACTGGATCATTCATGTGAACGAGCACAGCGGCCACATCTGTACAGACACACCTGGGATTCCTGCTGACCGAAGTCATGGGTTCTTACCACAGGAATTCCCAGCCGCAGCCGTGTGAATGGGACCAAAAGGAGTTTTACATCATTCTGCTAAAAATGGAAAGCCCCTTGAAGTATGGACAGTGTTACAAACGTCTACTACTGTCCAGTCATTTCAGAAAGCTTCTCATACATTTTTTTCTTTCTTGACAACTCATTGTGACGTGCGATGTCACTTCTACAAGCGACAAAGCCTTTGTTTCTGCCTGATGATCTGTTCAAGCTAATGGCCGAGGAATGTCATAAGCCAGAACCCATCTGCTTCCTGAGGAAAAATAAAAACAATGCTATTGTTCAGACAAAATAGATCTCACCAATCAATATAGTGTAAAGAATACCCTGTACTCTTACATGAGTCACACTGCTAGACTGCTGGCCACTTGCATTTATCTTAAAGCATATACGGTACATCTAGTGCCATATACTGCTGCTGGACTGCGATCATTCCCGCTCTCTGAAAGTGTGCGATACACCTCAATCCTGAAGAAGTGGTAACCCACAAGTCATGAAATGCGCTGAAGGTCTTTTATCGGATCAGTAAACCATATGTACATGAAGCTCACTCTACAACGCAGGTACCTCTGCTGCACCTCCAATTTTATTTATTAGTGCAGGTCACTTTGATTCCCTCATTCCAGAGAGATGATGGAGCCGGGGGAAAAGGTAAAAAATGTCCTGTACCTTTCTATGTTGCCCTAAACTACCCCCCCCCCCCCCCACACACACACACACACACACACTTACCTGTGGTCGCTTGTCACCTATGCCGGGTCCGAAAATATACTGGACGTTCCCCAAGATTCCTGGTTCTGGGGGAGGGTACTAAGAGCAGAGAAGCGATTGGCTCCTTCTGCCATCAATCAATCTGTTAAGTGGAGAGTAGTAGAGGAAGCAGGGGTGTGGCTTGCCTCATGCTGTCTGTTTCTATGGACGCACACAGCTAGGTGTAGGCACAGCCGGGAACAAACACACACGTGTGTCTCCTCAGCAGCCAGCTAGCTGGTGGAGACATCCGCAAACGGGCAGGGAGGGAGAGAGGTTTGGGGACCAACTAGAGAACAATAAAAATACAAAAGTTAAAAAAAGAAGAGGAATAGTGAATTTATGCCAGTGTGGGCCTAATATTCATAAAAAGAAGGTTTAATATCACTTTAATTTCAGTGAGCTTTGTAACTTTAGCATAATTGTGGTATTTACTGGAAAGACTGATTGGATTTACTTATAGAACTGGTCTATAAAACAGATTGGGGGGAATTTATCAAAATTGGAGCAGAAGAATCTGGAGCATATGCCTATGGCAACCAATCAGCATCTCTCCTCAGTTTGCTCAGGTTAGATTTGAAAATGAGAGAGAGAGAGAAGCTGATTGGTTGCAGTGCAAATTTGCTCCACATGTTGTCTGCTCTAGTTTTGATAAATTCCTCCCAACGTGCAGTAAATAATAGCTTTCACAATGCCTCAAACACCCAGGCTCAGTTTAAGACTTTTTGAGAGGGACTGTCAATGAGTTTCTAGCTATACACTTACTACAATGTTCCCTTTCACGGTGAAGATCATAGTTATTACCCAGAACTATCCTGGAAAAGGAAGATTGAGTAGTTGGGCCTCTCGGAGATTGTTAAACACTTTAAAAGCCATTTCTGAAAAACAACCAAACCTTTTCAAATGTCAACAGTAATAGTTATTTACAGTACTTCATCCCATTCGCTCTCCAATACCAATTGTTCATACTCTGATTAAAGGATTAAAAAACAAGTTCTGGGCTGGTAGTCGTGTCCAAGGGTACAGCTCACAATTTCCATGGCAACTGCAAAAGATTCATTTAGTGGAACAGCATGGATGTGTTTCCTGGGATCCCCGTAGGGCAGACAGACATAAAACCGTTACACAAGGAGTGCTTTCGGAAAGTCTGACATGATAATCTCTGTATGGTGTGTCTGAACTTCATAATGCACCAACAAATCACTTGATCGTCTCTGTCTGAGATGTGAGGCAGCCATACGAGTCACACTGTACAATTAGGCCTGGCCATACACTGCTTGAATTCTGGCTAACTAAATTTGGGCCCCATCGATGCCCCTTCTATCGACAAAAGTCAATTTTTCAATTGGCATTTGTTTAAAGAGCCGGGCCAAAAACCGTCAGCAGCAGGAGCTGGCTGTCAGAATACAATCACCAGCAGGGGAGATTCCCCCCATCTATACTGTTTAGCATGGGTCAGGAAATCAGGGCCCCTATGGGGCTACACAAGAAAGAAAAGGCTGAGTGTATTGCCAGCTTTACAGAAAATTTCCTCTGACTGGAAGTGCCATAGGGGAACATGGAGCTAGCTTCCTGTGCGATTAGTAATGACCCACCTCCATGCTGATTGTTTGGGAAGCCGGCTTTCCAATTAATCAGCATTGAGCCGGCCGAACAGCCAGCTCCTTACGATTGGCCAGGAAGCCGGCTTCCCAACCAATCAGTATGGAAGCGGCTTCTCAGCCAATCAGGAAGCTGGGAGGCAGGTCATTACTCGCCGCCCGGCTTCCTGATTGGTCGGGAAGCTAGCTCGATGCTAATTGGCTGGTAAGCCAGTTTCCCGGCCAATCACAATCAATCCAGCCAAACAACATGGAGCCGGCTTCCTGGGCAATCAGGAAGCCAGGCGGCATGTCATTCCCTGATGCCCGGGAAGCCGGCTCCATGCCAGCGGAAACACCCGTATCGGTACTCAGTATCGGTGAGTACTGAAAGCAAAATATCGGCACTCATACCCGATACCGAAAAACCGGTATCGGTGCATCCCTACCTACCACTGTCCTTTTAAAGAGCTATCTCTCCTAAAACTGAGCCCATAGTGAAGCAGTACTGTTCACTCAATGCTTTCTACATTCAGTCCCTTCTATATTCGGAATAGAATTAGTTGTTATAAATGGCGCCCACCCCATTGACTTCTTTATATCCCAGACACAACACATTTTTATAGTCATCTAGCCTAAATCAGAGGAACCGAACCATGGCTGGCTACTGTAGCCTTGACAGCTGGGTTCAAGTTGAATTAAAACAAAAATTGTACCCATTTAGAAAGAAGAATGTTTACCAAAGAGCTCAACCACAGGCAAAATGTCCAGTTCAGGTTAGAAAAGCAAATCAAGCATCTGGATGGTTGCAGTGCTTTCAGCTTCCATAAATCAGCTCTACTACCCTGTGGACTAATAACTGATATGTTAGTAAACCATAAAGCAAGGAGGTCTAGATGAGACTGAAGACAGGTAACCAGCTCTGGAGGCAATCTGCCTGGGTCCAGGGTCGGTCATTGGTCCCTAGCCGTAGGATATGCGGATACATGCGAATATCGGCGGACAGCTTCAGCTCCTGTCAGCCTGTCATTGTTTGGTACAGGTTGAGTGACCACAGTTGTCTAGAAATACCTGTCAGCCCAGGAGCAAGAATTCACAGATTTGTGCCACAGGAATCCGCTACCTAACTGCCCTATTATTCTGATTTGTACTAAATTCACTATCCATACATTATGAGTATGTCATGGCACTGAGAAAATAAAGATGTTTTATATTCTTAAAGGAGAACTATGAGGTGAGTGCTTTTCTCCTCTCGATCCTGTCACGGCTCTCTGCCGTTACAGGGGAGGGGCTGGATTCCCCCCTGCCCGATCCGCCAGCGCTGACTGGCGGAACGGACGTGGGAGGGGGCGGGTACAGCTGGCTCTGCCTCTAGATAGGCAGAGCCAGCTGTCAGTCACGCAGCTGGGCGGATCCCGGTACAATTGTTGGGATCCACTTCAGCTGCGGCGTCTCAGTATACTGCGAGCACTGCGGCGTCTCAGTATACCGCGAGCTATAGCTCGTGGTATACTGAGCCTAGGGTGACGGGAGGACGCTAGTTTGTGTCCTCCCGTTACCCTAAGGAGAACTATGGGGAAAATACTTAACCCCATAGTTCTCCTTTAACCATTCCCCTGGCTGTCAATGGGGAAATTCCCTGCCTCTATGCTATGTTCGGAAGACCAGCTATAGCACTATCTGTAGCCTTTCAAGTTTTGAAAGATGGTACTGGGACACTAAGCAAGAGGGTCCTGGATCAATGACAGTAGTTCTCTATCTTGAAGGATCTACTGTGCGCAAAGGACTGACCTGGAGTTAATTTAAAGCTAAATTTCAGACAACTAGATATACAGAGAATATTATATAATAAGTTTTACTTGTCAAAAAATGTGTATTTCTGTCCATCCAGTTCTGAGGTTTACAAAGCTGTGCCATATCACACAGGAGACCTAATTTTAATCTGCTGCGGTGTTCTAACCCATAAAGGTCTCCTTCACACCTCCACCGTGTAAGGCCCCGTTCACACTGAGCGATTTATCGAGCGGTAATTCCCGCGATATCGCAGCTATTTACAGCGCGATATCGCTCTCCAATGCTTGGCAATGGGGCAAAGGGTCCTGCTGTCGCGGGTCGTGCGTCGCTACAGCAGGACCCTTTTTGGAGAGGATTTTGCCGTGATTCAATGCTTTTCAATGCAAGCATTTGCGCGTTATCGCGCGACGAATCGCGTGATATCGCGCAAAATGCAAATCGCGCAACAAACGCGCGATTTGCGAAACGCGCAGTGTGAATGGGGCCTAACTGTAAAGTAAAAGGAGGAACAGCAGACTGATGAGCTCATCTCTCCTGGGTTCTCCTATCAGCATACTCCCCGCTACCGAATGGTTCCTTATTCTGCTTCTGCTTCCCTAGTGTTCTTCTGTACAGAGATAGCAAGAGGCTGACACCAAGTGAGATTCAGGTACTTACACTTCTTGCACTTACAAAAAACACACATTTTACGATGAATTAACGAATACAGAGCTGAATGAATGTGTCTTTTATACAGAGCTGGACAAATGCCAGGAGCCAGGAAGCCAATGCTCCTATGGTAGGCACCCAACTTAAAGGCTCTCTCTAGTTGTAGTCAATGGAGCTGGCTCCTAAAAAGATCCTGCTGGCTCCTGGATTGGACAGGCGGGCTTTTATATCTGTCTGGAGTTTAGCTGTAAGAGAGGGACGGGAATGCAGTGCTTCAATTAAAGTCAGCCCCCTTGTACACAGAGGATGCCTTGAAGCATAGAGGACCAGTGTTCTCTACATAAACTGCGGTGACACATTAAAGAAGACACAAAGACAAATCACATTAGTTATTAAAAACAGAGAAATATTCAGGAGATGCCAGACTTTTTCATAACTTGTTCTTCTATAGGTATGAAGCCTTTACTGATCCTATACTATGGCCTTGTTCACACAGGGCGATCGGGTATTTCTCCTGCAGGAACTTACGGATTCCTGTAGCAGGCATGCCAGGTGTCCCCTTTCACATGCGGCCACTGCAACCATTACAGTAAATGATCGGGCGACAGCGGCCGCATCTGTAAGCAGCAGTCTTCGTGTAATTGTATATAATAGGTGCATCTAGCAACAATCATCTATTTCAGATTGCATGTAATCATATCATACAAAACGACATGCTGACTGCCGCTTACAGATGCGGCTGCTGTCACTCGGTCATTTACCTGAACAGGCAGGAATGCCACATTGCCCCTTGTGAATGGGCCTATGATGGCAAAGTCAATGAGAAGTTGGCACCCACAGTATATTTTAAAAAATGTGCTTAAACTTGAATGACAAGTGTGGATATAGCGAGGCGCTTTTGTGGAAACCATGCGGTGACCAAATCCATTTAATTT
The DNA here is from genome assembly GCF_000935625.1 of Nanorana parkeri. Taxonomy (NCBI): domain Eukaryota; kingdom Metazoa; phylum Chordata; class Amphibia; order Anura; family Dicroglossidae; genus Nanorana; species Nanorana parkeri. Next base: position 383,674 of record NW_017306789.1, read on the forward strand.
ACAAGGTCCCGCTAAGCAGTTCTACAAGGTGAAAACACAGATAATCCCGACCACATCAAGCAGCATTGTGGAAGCTGTGCCCACTGAAAACTGATTGGATATCATTATTAGTTGGGTAAGATGTGGTCAGCACGTGGTCACCAGGAGATGATCACACTGTGACCACATCTACAGCTGCTACAAAATGTGTTCATACTCTAACCCACGACTGTCAGTCTTGCGATGCCTCATGGGACTTGTAGTTCCACAACGGCTGGTGGGCTGGAGTTGTCCACCTCTGGTCTAAACATTGACTTATACACCAAGCCTTTCAGTATCTGACAGCCCAAAACAATACATGTTACATATTCAGGTTGTAAATGTAACTTGTGAATCTTTCTGGGTCAATGAAACAGAAAGACAAACAGCCAGCGAGTATGGTAATTAATCCACTCCCCCCCCCCCAAGAGCCTTAAAATCCTACCCACCGCTGTCACAATACTAGAACAGTGACTGCAGCTAGGCTGCAGTCACTGTTCTGCAGACATTTATCAGACTGGCTCTTTCTACAAAAATCTATTGAAAATGGGGGAATCCCGACAGGGCGGCAGACTGGTTGAATTTCCTCTAAGTCAACAGGACCTCGACCAGTATATGGCCAGCTTTAAGGCTTGTTCACACCAGCAGCCACGCTGCTGGCTGGAGTGCGTATGCCCGAACAGTACTGTTGCGCATGAGCAAGCCGCATTGCACTGTAACATTTTATTAGGTTCTATGAGCTCACCACAGCGTAATGCGGTTTACTGCATCTCACTGCATGCCGTATGTTTTTTAACCATGGTGTGAACTGCCACCATCCACGACAAGCCAAATTCCCAGGTCTTGCATTCGGGCTGCGCTGTAAAAAACGTCCAGCACAGCCTGAATACAGATGATGTGAACGTGCCCTCAGACAGGCACCAGCGACAGCATCTGATTGGATGCAGTCACTGTTCGGTCGATAATTTTCCACCCAGTTCCTTCAACAAAAATTGGCAGCTACCCACAGATTAAATTTTGGTTGGTTCATTAGGAAGGGAATTGATCGAAATTGGAGCAGACAAAATCTGCAGCAGTTGTCCATGGCAACCAATTAGCTTCCATCTTTCATTTGATAATCTTAAATGAACAAACTGAAGAGCGAAGCTGACTGGTTGCCATGGACAACTGCTCCAGAATCTGTTCGCTCCCGTTTGATAAATTCCCCCCAATGTGTACGGTCAGCTTATAAAGGAACCATGGCGGATAGAAGTATTTTAAAACGTGGTGAAAAATGTCACTTGAAAATAAAATAAAAAAGTGGTTAGCAGTGTTTTCTTTGGGCTCTACATTAAATTGCACTTCTTGTGTACTTGGGTCTCCACATCTCCATTTCCTGACAATCCCGGTTTATTTCCTGTTCATGAAAGATTACACTGATACATACGGTCCCTTGTGTATATGAATCATACAACACATCCTCAATATAGGGACAGCAACCTACTAGAGTGACAGTGCTGAACACAAGAAGAAATTCCAGTCCTACAATATGATACCCCAAGAACTTCACCAGCCGCCAACCCATGAGATCCAACGTGGATATGACACCACGGCACTAACTGGCAAATATATTTCAAAGACCATTAAAGTTTCATAGGGAGGTATTTATAAAATGACTAGACACCATTCACACTCAGTGTTCACTATGACCAGCAGTCATATACACAGCTTAGTCTGCTGCTGAGTAACAAAAAGCTTTGGCTCACATTTAGACCTCATTCACACCGTCACTGGCAAATATACGTTTATATTCCTTTTACATATAAATGCAAAATATGATTTTTATTGGTAATATTCAAACTGACTTCTTACCTGCATTAGGCGCATTCAGTTTAGCTGTGTATAGAGGAAAAAGGAATCTGTGCACCCACGGTCTGATTAGGAAATATAAGGACCCGTTCACACCTAAGCATAGCATTGCACGATACCATACGATTAATGCATGTTATCGCACAGCCCATATAGGATGCGTTACCATGTGTTAGGTGCTTTGCCATTTATTTGCATTGCATTGCTACAGAGTGTAACATGCGGTTCCACAATGCCATGTGTTGTGTTGCAGTTAAAAAAGTCATGCATGCACTATTTTATTTCACTGCACAGCATTGCAATACCGCTTGTTGTGCTGTGTAGCAGCGCATGGCAACCGGGAGGCGAGTTGGTGTGCCATTTAAAGGAATGGCCTCACACCTAGAGCAAAGTAACACATGCTAGGTGCGTTGTGTGATAGCATGTGTTAGGTGTGAATGGGCCCTAAATGGGCAAAATGCATGCAAATGCACATAAATACAGCTGAACCTGATTAAAGAAAAATATTTTATTAACCCTTGCAGTGGGGCTCCCCTTGCACCGCAACGGTTAACTGATCATTTTTGCCTAGGTTTAAAAAAAAAAAGTTATACTCAATCCTCGGATCAGGCTGCTTGTAACAAAGCTCCCTCCACCCTGTCTTCTACAATGCAGCAATGGAATGTCCCTCTGCGTCCTCATGTCCTAAAGTTCAAATTCACTGTTTAGCAGAGGTGGGGGAGACGCTCCAGGAGTGCCCGGAGTTCTGCTTAAAGCCAAGTACATCTAAATGCAGAAGTGATCTGGAAAGCATAAACTTTGTTTATACTTCCAAGATCATTTCTCCTGAGTTTTGAGAACCTAAATGCAGGAGTGCTAGTGTGAATGTAGCTTCTAAAGGCGTTTAGTACCCTAGGGCCCATTCACACCTGTCCTTCCCGGGAGCTGCCCGATACAGTCGTGCACGCAGCACGGAGCTGTACGTGCTGGCCGATTCCCGTGTGAATGGGGCCTAAGCCCTCACGGGCAGGGCCCTCCTTACCATCTTGTCTTGAATTGTATTGTAATTATAATGTCTTCCCTATATTGTAAAGCGCTGCGCAAACTGTTGGCGCTATATAAATCCTATATAATAATAATGTTAAATCCAAAAGGTGCAAAAACACCAACAAAAAACGCAGTGAAATGGGATTTCCCTGACAAAACAACACAGTGCATGAAGCCTAGATTTTAAAAAAAAACTGCCCTTGCAATGGGGCTATTCCTGCACTGCCACCCACAGATTCCTTCACCTTCCGGAGGTCATTGGCCCGCTGATGTCAACAAGTCTAATGCAGGGCCAATAACCCTGCGCTATAAGCGAGATCCCCGAGAGACAGTCCACAAGCCGGAGCATGGAGGGGGGTAGGTGAAAGCTGACTGCTGGGGAAGCTGGGATCAGAACAAAAAGTCCTTTACACCATACCCCTAGACAAAAATGAGCACCCAACCCCAGTAATGCAGGAGGAGACCCACTGCATGAATAGTTTTTGCTTTTTTACTCAGAGATAGGCTTTAAATAGTTTTTACACTAATAAGTCCTTATAGCACATCTCAACACAAGCTCTGATTGTGTAAGATCTATCCAGTGAGTCTTCCCTCTCCAGTGGACATAGACTTCCTTGTTATAGTGGACCTATACTAACAAACTGCAAGGACTGAGAAGCTTCTTCCCAAATATTCGGGTCAGGAGTTTTCTCGGGGTCCCGTTGCACAATGTTCTTGAACCCTCCTAGTCTATCACAATAACAAACATGAAGTGGCACATAGCGTAAAACTGTATAAAATGCTTTATTAAAACCAAATCCAACACACAACAGGCTGTGCACATGCAGCATTCTCAGACCAGCAGGCATCCGGTACACTGTCAGACTTTCCATGTTGTGACACTATCTTACTCCATTATCCAGCTGTTCCCAGCCTGTCCAAACATCACTTCCGTTCTGCGTCACCAAAGGCTCCTTCACACCAACTCCAGACCGGGGCATTGTTTATCCGCACCAAAAGTGCACACACAGTAATTCCAATGGTTTAAATGAGGCCAGTAGGGATATGCCGATACCACTTTTTCAAGACCAAGTTCAAGTACTTTCCCAAGTGATGATTTTAGGGCAGTTTCACACCTCTCATCTCTGCAGGGCTCTGTGGGCTGTGGCTATGCTGTGGAGAGTTGAATGGGTGGGTGCTGTTTCTGGGGCTGTACTGTGCTGTGTAGGGCTGTCCATGGCTGTGCCTGACCTGGAAAGGAGGAGGAGATAAAGATCCGGACAGGCACTGCCAAGGAAAGCTATTGCCAGGTCCCCAGCAGGCTGCCGAGGTCCCCACAAGCTCGGGAACTCAGCAGCCGCTGCAGTTTAAAAAATGTATAGGGCCAGTATCAGCCACAAGAATCTGGGCATTTTCACAAGTACAGGTACTCGTCAAAAGACCTGGTATCGGCCCTGATTCTAGTATTGGTATCGGGACATCCCTAGAGGCCAGCTCACACCACTGCGTTCAGTTCCAGACCTTTTAAAAAAAAAATGCAGCAGCATGTTTTGTTTTTGGACTGCAACACCAAAGCACACCAGAATGCATAAAAAACACATCAAAACCACGCATAAACGCATGTGCAGAAATGCATCCAGATCTGGTCTGGAGATGGTGTGAACAAGCCTTCATCGTTACATTACCATTTATCAGTGTCTGCCGGGTCTCCACAACCAGGAAAGTCTGATTGTCCACCATATGCTTATTAGTCTGTGCACACTGCATGCGCACTACCTGTCTGCATCCAGGGACACTCATCTGCCCCTAGTTGCATGTGACTGCAAAGAAGTGTGGTCACGGCAAACAGCCATGACAATGATCTGTACAGGCTGTGGGCCATGGCTGATCGCAAACACCTGTGTACATCCTCCGCAGAATTACGCCGATTCTTATACGTACAGCGCAAATCGGCCCTGTGATTGAGCCATCAGATGCTTGTAAGGTGTTAAGAAAACCTTTGAAGTGAAATTGAAAAACATTTGAACAAGGTGTTCTCAGAGCTTAAGCCTCCGTTCACACCTGTGGCACGCATGATTGCAGGTTCCGCTGCCTCATGCGTGACAAACGTGGCAAAGAAGCTCATGCAGCACTTTGAGCTGGGAAATACATGTTTTTGCATGTTTATTGCGCGCTTTGCCTGCCAAGTTTCAGGTGCCATTACTAAGTAGGTGCTAAGTAATGGCACCGCAATCACATCACACGTTTTGACCACGTTGTGTGAACATACACCGCCAAAGCACAGAAAGTGTGAATGGGGGATTAGACAGCACTGTACAAATGCCTCCTAAACATGTCAAAAATGCACTGGTGTCAGTTATATGTCTTTTACAAATGTTTTATCATAATACAATAATATTATATGTATTTGTATTTATATAATACAATTGTTTCTTTATAACACCAATACAAACTTCACCGAATGCTGCTTGCATGAACACAGGAGCCAGCAACCTGCTGCAGCTCAGTGTACACACCAACTAGGAGGCAGTTCACAAGGCGGACAGCTGCGGTCAGTGGCGGCCAGCATGGTCACCTCAGAGCACATTCCTAGAACTCGGGACATGCAGCAGACTAGAGGCGCCCACTCTTATTGCTGGTCAGATGAAAGGTGCCCACTCTTATTGCTGGTCAGATGAAAGGCGCCCACTCTTATTGCTGGTCAGATGAGAGGCGCCCACTTTTATTGCTGGTCAGATGAAAGGCGCCCACTCTTATTGCTGGTTAGATGAAAGGCGCCCACTCTTATTGCTGGTCAGATGAGAGGCGCCCACTCTTATTGCTGGTCAAATGAGAGGCGCCCACTCTTATTGCTGGTCAGATGAGAGGCGCCCACTCTTATTGCTGGTCAGATGAGACATGCCTCCTTACATTGCTGGTCAGTTGAGACTTCACCCCTACATTGTTGGTCAGATGAAGCATGCCTCCTTACATTGATGATCAGAAGAGATGTTCCCCCCTACATTGATGGTCAGATGAGCCATGCCTCCCTACATTAATAGCCAGTTGAGATGTTACCCCCTACATTGATGGTCAGATGAGATGTGCCTCCTTACATTGATGGCCAGTTGAGATGTTCCCCCCTACATTGATGGTCAGATGAGATGTGCCTCCTTACATTGATGGCCAGTTGAGATGTTCCCCCCTACATTGATGGTCAGATGAGACATGACTCCTTACATTGATGATCAGATGAGATATTCCCCCCTAAATTGGTGGTCCGAGAAGACATGCCTCCTTAAATTGATGGTCAGTTGAGATGTTCCCCCCTACATTGATGGTCAGATGAGACATGACTCCTTACATTGATGATCAGATGAGATATTCCCCCCTAAATTAGTGGTCCGAGAAGACATGCCTCCTTACATTGTTGGTCAGTTGAGATGCCCCCACCCCCTACGTTGATGGTCAGATGAGACATGCCTCCTTACATTGATGGTCAGTTGAGATGTTCCCCCCTACATTGATGGTCAGATGAGACATGCCTCCTTACATTGTTGGTCAGTTGAGATGTTCCCCCCCTACATTGATGGTCAGATGAGACATGCCTCCTTACATTGTTGGTCAGTTGAGATGTTACCCCCCTACATTGATGGTCAGATGAG